>NW_028234422.1:213817-216317 GCF_977035675.1 Penaeus japonicus
ACAGAATGGCAGCGACAGAAAGACAAACTGACAAAGTAATAGGCTGACTTTCTGACTAACTGACTGCTTGACGACAGTCACACATCCTTTCTGTCTGTTTGTCTGTCTTTGTTTATCTGGCAGCCTCTCCTCCCTTTTCTAGTCATTCTCTTCATATAAGTCAGGTTATGTATATATAGAGTACCCGAAGCAGATATGGAGAGAATTAACAATGAGAAAGTAAACAATGCAAAAAGTTTGAAAATGCATATACGTGAAACAAAGACAAAAGCCAAAGAAAATAAGACAGAGATAAAGAGCGAGAAGAAAAAAGTATATAAAAGAACAAAGATCAAAGACAACACGAAAGGCAAAAGCTAGGAAGGAGGGGAAAACTCGCTCCGAAGGGGAAAAAAGGTATACGCTCGGGGCGGAGGGACACAGGAGAAGAGTGGTTCCCAGAAAGGGCGGGAGGGGGAGAGGAAAAGAGGAGATGACGAGGGAAGAGAGGAGGGAGAGGGGAAGAGGGGAGGGAGAGGGGAAGAGGGGAGGGAGAGGGGAAGAGGGGAGGGAGAGAGGGAAGAGGGGAGGGAGAGGGGAAGAGGGGAGGGAGAGGGGAAGAGGGGAGGGAGAGGGGAAGAGGGGAGGGAGAGGGGAAGAGGGGAGGGAGAGGGGGAAGAGGGGGAGGGAGAGGGGGAAGAGGGGAAGGGAGAGGGGGAAGAGGGGGAGGGAGAGGGGGAAGAGGGGAGGGAGGGGGGGGGGAGGGGAGGGAGAGGGGGGGAGGGGAGGGGGAGGAGAGGGAAAGAGGGGAGGGAGGGAGAGGGAGGAGAGGAGAGAGGGGAGGAGGGGGAAGAGGAGAGGGAGAGGGAGAGGGGAAGAGGGAGGGAGAGGGAAGAGGGGAGGGGAGAGGGGAAGAGGGGAGGGAGAGGGGAAGAGGGGAGGGAGAGGGGAAAGGGGGGAGGGAGCGGGGAAGAGGGAGGGGAGGAGGGAGGGAGAGGGGAGGAGGAGGGGAGGAAGAGGGGAGGGAGAGGGGAGGTAGGAAGGAGAGGGAAGGGAGGGAGGGAGGGGAGAGGAGGAGAGGAGGGGAGGAGAGAGGGAGGAGGGGGAGAGGGGAGAAAGGAGGGAATATGGAGTGAAAGAGAACAAAGGCATGACGGACAGATAGCGGAGGAAGGAGACTGAAGGAGGACAGGAAGATGGGGAGGGAGGGAGGGAGGGAGGGAGGGAGGGAGGGAGGGAGGGAGGGAGGGAGAAGGAAGGAGGAGGCAGGAGGAGGGAGGGAGTGAGGAGGCAGGAGGAGGGAGAAGGAGGAGAAGGAAGAGAAGGGAGATGATATGAGGAAGAAGGGAGAAGACAGAAGGGAGATGAGAGAGAAGAAAATAAACGAGAAAAGACAGAGAAGAGAGAAGAAAAAAAAGAAACGACAGAGAAGAGAGAGAGAAAAAGAGACAGACAGAGAACCCGAACCACGCATGAGATCGACGGGGTGTGATCATCATGCGTGCCACTAAGGTCACAGGAGATCTCGTATCATGTCGTATCCCGTTAGCCGTCACGCCACCGTTGTGATACGATAGTTTTGACCCGTCATTGGGTGGGTGGGGGGGGGGCTGTGGACGTATTGCCAGGGCGTTTTATTGCATTGAGTGTGCGTGTGCGTGTGCGTGGGCGTGTGCGTGAGTGAGCTACCTCTCCCTGGATCTCATATCGGCTGTCATTTGCATAATCTCGCCCTACTGATGACATTGTTTACATCAACCTATTCCCATAGGAGGAGGAGGAGGAGGAGGAGGAGGAGGAGGAGGAGGAGGAGGAGGAGGGGGGGAGGAGGGGGAGGAGGAGGGGGAGGGGGAGGAGGAGGGGGAGGGGGAGGAGGAGGAGGAGGAGGAGGAGGAGGAGGAGGAGGAGGAGGAGGAGGAGGAGGAGGAAGAAGAGAAGAAAGAAGGGGACCAGCAGGAGGAGGAGTAAAAAGCGGAGAGAGCGGGTACAAGGGAGAAGGGAGAAGAGACAAAAGAGAAAAGAGACGAAAGAAGACAGAAGAGAGACGAGGGAAGACAGAAGAAACAAGTAAAGAGAGGAGAGAGAAGTGAGAAAAGAGAAAGGAGGAGGAAGAGGAGGAAAAGCAGCAGTTGGAAGGACGATACCTGCTGGAGAACACAAAAGAACATGCAAATAACTGCGACTGCACACTTTATTGGTCCCTGATAAGCCACAAAACTCGCTCGGATTGGACACAGGAGGTGGCCAAGCGAGCACAAGAGCATGTCCACACTCATGCCGACATATTCACATGTGCATAAATAAAGAAACGCATAAGGACACTTGTAAACACAATCGTACAATAAACACATTAGAGAAAACAATATACATAAACTTACACAGACAGGCACACAATACACAAATAAAGACACAAGGAACCTCCCATACCCCTCACACCCCCCACACACATAAACACATACGCACATAGATACACACACACACACAAATAAACAACACGAGGTGTCTAATCTGAATGAAATAT
>NW_028234422.1:240068-247081 GCF_977035675.1 Penaeus japonicus
AATTTTATTTATATACATACAATACTTATATATATATTATATTCGTATATAGTATATATATATTTATATATATATATGTATATATATATATACATATATGTTGGTTTTATATATAGGTTTATATATATATATTAATGATAGTATATATATATTTATTGGATATACCATATACTGTGTAATTATATACATGAATTGTATATATATACATATATAATACATATATATATATATACTAGTATTATATATATTAAATGATAATATATAAGTATGTATATATATGTATATTATTAGTAGTATATATATATATATATATATATATAAATACATACATATATTATATTATATATATATAAATATGGTATATATATATATATGTATATAGTATATATATCTATATATAAGCTGGACACTATACATATACATATGAATGAAAAAGACAAAATAAGAATGGCTGAAGTTGATAAATGAAATGAATTTGTATAGAGTATATATATAACATAATATATATGTATAATATATATGTATATATATATATATATTGATATATGAGAATTTAGGTTATATTATAGATATTTAACATATATACATATATACATGATGTCTATTATCTTTCTTTGCAAAAAGGATTCTTTCCGGCACCTAGATCGCGCCGGCAACAAAATAACCAAATAATAACTAAAATTTGAAACGAGGCCTCCTAAAGGAACAGGAGAGAGGAAAAAAGCCAAAGAGGGTTAAAAAAATCGAGAAAGAGATTATAATTGAGACCGAATTGTGGTGCAGTTCTGCGTTCACCCCACCTATCCCCCCCGCCCGCGCATTGGTATTCATGGAAAACTTAATTTGCTTAAATAAACACATGGTAACGGAAAAAAAAAAAGTAAATCAAATTCTGATTTACATCTACCTACACAACCACAGTATGAGCAATGAAAATACAAATATACTTATCGCGTTAGTGCGCGCACAAACACCAAAAATCACCACCACAAAACCAACAAACAATCTAACATTTAACACATTATGGAACATACAGTTTCATAAACCGTCACATAAGGATATAATGGTTGTTTGGGTCAGATTCTTTATCACAAAGTCTAAACCACTAGGTTTACTAGTTTACAGCTCTTACAATGCTCTAACACCTAGTAAGTTTACAAATGTCCTTGCGCATTAATGCCAGAACAACAGCTTAATTAGCCCGGTGATTCAATGTAAAATTAATTCTACGGACGGCCAATTCGTAAGAGATGCGCAGCCAAGTCTAGGAGTTTAGACATTCACTATACGCAGTGACGTTAGATAGCTATTCTACTTCCACAGGTTGGTGCAACAAGGAGTATGGGGGTCCCTCGTTGATTCATACCGAAATAGGTAGCACAAAGGGGGGAAAGGGAGGGGAGGGAGGTGTTAGGGGGGGTTAAGGGCGTTTTAAGGGGGGGGAAGGGAAAGAAGGCAGAAACGCAGAAGGAGGGGGGAAGGTGGGGGAGAGGGGATGAAGGGTAGAGGAGGGATGGAGGGAGGGGGGGGGGGGGCGAGGGTAGGTAGGGAAAAAAAGACGTTTGGTAGGCACTGATGGGACGGGAGAAAGGAAAGGAAAAAGGGAAGGGGGAGAAAGAGAGGAGGACAGGGAGAGGGAGAGCGTAGAGGGGATGGTTGGGTATGGGAAAGAGAGGGGTGCGGTGAAGAGAGGGCGGGAGGGGGAGGGGGGAGTAGCTGGGAAAAGCAGGAAGGGGAAGAGGGGGAGGGACAAAAATGGAGTAGGGTAAGGGGGGAAGGGGGGGGAAAGGGAAACGGGGAAAGTCGATAATGGCAAGAAGCGCGAGAAACGCGAGGAGAAAGGGGAAAGGCAAGGGGTGGATGTGGTAGGCGACGAGAGGTAGAGATTGAGTGAAATGGGAGAAAACGGGGGAAAGGCTGGCAATGGAACTGGGGGTTCAAGAGGATTGGAAAAAAGCATCTCTTCGAAATGGACTTTAACTAAAAAAATTTAACGTAAACCAGGCACACCGTGACCGAAGCTACGAAACTGCGTCCAGATGGGTCAGGGAGTCAGATACACAATATGGCGCGCTTTTCGAAAGGCGTGAAAAAGGGGCTCAAACTTACTTACCTGAATTCATTTTACAAGGATCGTGTGGGATATTATGACTTCAGTGAATTTGAATCTTATTGGGGTATAATTATTCGCTATAATTTGCGCATATATTTGGACGATTTTCGTGAGTTTAATCGAATTTTATTCAGAGTTATTTTCTTTTTCTTGTATTGTGCGTTTGATATCCCGTGTGGAAGGAATGAGGCCTGTAATGTAACAATGTAATACATACAATGATTCACATTACAGTGAATTCGGGGAAAACGAACAATTATATGACATTAATGTTCTACGATAATTAACTGGTGTTACTAATATGATTTTTATATGGTAAAAACAAACTACAAAAAAAAAAAACAATATAGTGGTAATCACGAACAAAATCAACATAAGGTGAAATTTGAAATAGCAAATATTCACCCACAGTACTGCCTTCCCGGTATTCAGTCGCTCTATTCACTAAAATCATCGTTAGGTACACCGTATCATCGCTTAACTCAAATATAAGTTATTCAAACACGATTCTCATGCATTCACTTCTTGCGTCGAGGTCTCAGCGGAACAACCTAATACAAGCAGGTCCGCTTTAAAAGGGTTTCATGATGATAGAGCTTTTGGCTGGTCGGGACCGCACCCACATGTTGCTTGAAGGGGGGGGGGGGGGAGTGGGGGGTCTCACGGGCGGAGGGAGAGAGAGGGGGAGCGGGCAAGGGGACGGATAACGGAAGAGGGAAAGGGGTAGGGGAGCCAAGGGGACAGTGTGCACATAACCTTCCTTCCGCACCTGCCGCAACACAATTCACGCTGGCACATTACGACACCATAGGTGTATGATGAAAACATATAACGTGTGAACGCTCGATGCCACGCTAACACGTGCAAGGGATAAGCTTCCTACACAAATAAAACAACGAAATAACAAAGATAATATTGCGTACGTAAGTAATTGTATATGCTACGCGAGCTTCAAATCCTACACACGCACGCACTCAAACAAGCAAGCAAAATATAACTAGTTATGTAAACAAATGATTTAAGAAGGAAGAAAGCATAATAAAAAAACCTTCGTGATCTAGCAAAAGAACAAATGTAATTAATTCGTACATGAACTTCCGACAAGATAAATGTGACCAAAAATGCGTTCCGTATGTGCTCTCTGTTTGTACACATCAAGGAAAGCCCACAAGTTGTGAAGCGACAATTGTATACACTTCGCCCACCCTCTCACCCACACTGACGCCACTGCAACAAAACATGCCAATGAAAAAGTTGGTGAAGTGGTACACGATTAATTTTGTTTATCAGCAAACCCTCATGATAAGAACGAACACAGACCCCGCGCAACATACCAAGCCACAACATAAATAAGTGTCCCGCAGAGTAGACTTCCTAGGTGCTGAATGAGCGGGGTGGCGGGAGGGGGGGGTGGTTGGCGTCATATTCAATAGTCCTTCTCAAAATACCAAACGCAACTCTCGCTATCTCCTGAAGGATACATAAGTAACACCCGTTACATGGCCCTCGAGTACGTACAAAAAAAAAAAAAAACACAAACAATAACAACAGCATCGAAAAATATGTCGCTATCCCATTACGCCCAACAAATCGATGTGCAGAAAGCAACCCCGCGCACAGGAAAGTCACACACTGCGCGCCATATATCAGCCTCACACATCCCGAAGTACAAACGGAATAAAAAAAATATATATCATAACGGAACGCAAAACTCAACTGAAATGGAGACGAATTTAAACTTAATACAATTTTGCTCTCCAGCAGGTGAAGCCTCGACGCTGAGGGCTTCCGCCAAGGTCTTGCCTCCCTTATGTTTAGCTATTCACCTGCAGAGCCTTGTAGTTCACCTGGGCAAGGTGCTCACCTTCCCCGCCGCGCTTCGGGAAGCAATAACCGAGCCAAGTCATATCCACAGGGGGCGTTCGGGCCCCACTGTAGGCTTATTATTGGTATCAATTTTTTTCATTATTAACATCATCAATTTTTTGATATTATCAACATTTGTTATTGTCATTATCCATAAAATTAAATTTTTTAAACAATTTTATTATTATCCCTTTCCATCATTATTATTATCATCATCATTATTATGGGTCATTATCATTTATCATTATTATCAACATTATCATTATCATCCCTATAATTATCCCTCCTATTATCATTATAAATATATATCCCTCATTATCACTATCATTGCTATTGTTACTACTAATCATCATCATTTAGCTGACAATCTAATCAAACAAGAAATGCAAACAAAGGAAAGAGTAAATGAATATTTTATAATAAACTGATTATCTAAAAGTACGGTACGGTTTTAACATGTACACAACCACAAAAATTTAATTAATTACTTTTGTCCCTTCAGTCCTACAAACGAAAAAAAGACATGAATTTCTAACATAATTAAATGTATACGTGATCTCCAAATTGCAAGGGAACAAGGTTTTTTTTGTCGCACTCATTTATAAAATATTTCAATTTTAATCAAGTAACGATTAATTTGATTTATTGGGGGGGGGGGGGGTGTAAAGGCAAGTGGGTTTGGGGTGAAATCAATTTTAAAAAAAAAATTCTGTGATCACCCTCATCGTAATTTTCCTTTAATAATCAGTCGAAAATTCTTTTTTACAAGATTCCTTTAATTTGAATATTCTTTTTGCAATGATTAAAAAGAAAACAGAACCTTCTCTCAACCCGTTTTCCACAAGAAAAAAATATAACACGTGTCCCATAAACTGCGGGGGTTTTGATTCCTTTTATTATCCTCATTATCATTAGGATTTCTAAAAATAAATTTTAACATTATCATTATCAAAATTTACGGGTTACCACAATAAATTTATTTTTATATTGCATTATAATCATTTTTATCTTTATATCATTATGATCCCTCAATGCCACGTTTTATGGTTGTTATCCATCTTCTACTACTGGCTTTTTATCAAATCTAATCATCATTAAATTTGGCCATTATTATTGCTACTATTTCTAAATAATCAACCCACTATTACTATCATCCTAACCATTAATATTATCTCCTTATCACGAAAACCTTATCACATTATCAAATAAAAGAGTATTTTTCTTAAATCCCCCTCAAACCCCCCTCCCCCCGCCCCCGCCGCCACCACTAGTTCTGATATTAAGAACTTTTCATGGCATCTACAATTCCAGCGCAATTTAAGGCGAGCAAACGACCCGAAACAACCGTGTTGAAAGGTGTTATTGCGAAAATTTACTTCCTTCCTACCCCTGATAAGTTGCAGGTTGCAATCACTTATCGGTGAATGGTTAAAGTTTAATGGATGGGAGAATTGGGTGAGGATGAGAAGACACGCGGAAAATCAAGGAGGGGAGGGGGGAAAAGAGGGGGGGGGAGGGCGAAAAGAGAGGGAGAAAGCGAGAGAAGGAGAGAGAAGTAAACACACACACACACACACACACCCACCCACACACACACACACACACACACACACACACACACACACACCCACACACACACACAATAAATAATATATATATATATATTATATATAATATAAATATTTACGATATTTTATGTAAAAAATATATATATATAAAATAATATATATATATAATTATAATATATAAAAATATATATAAAAAAATATATATATAAATATATAAACTAATTAAAATGTATTTAAATATATAATACAAATAATATATAAAAAATACAATAAAAAAAAATAATAATATAATTTTTTTTTAAATTAAAAAAAAATAACAAGATAAGTATTTACAATATATATATATTAAAAAAATAATAAAAAAAAATTTTAAAATAAATTAAATAATTTTAATTTTGATTATATAAATTAAAAAATATAAAATATAAACTAAAATAGTTATAATATATATATTTAAAAAGAAAAAATTATATATAAAATAATTAAAAAATGTATAAAATTATAATAGCTTAAATAATAATATAATAAACATAATATAATAATTTTAAAAAGTATAAAAAATATAAAAAATAAAATAAAATAAATATACAAAAACATATAAAATAAAATAATTTAAATAATAAAATATATAATAAAACACATATAAAAAATATATAATAAATTATAAATTTTAAATATTTATATCTTAAATAATTAATAAAGAGGAGAAGAAGAAAGGGGGATAAAAAGAAAGAAAAAGATAGAGAGGGGGGGGATAAAAAGAAAGAGAGAGAAGATAGAGAGGAGGGTAGAGAAGAGAGGAGGGAGAGAGAGGCAGAGAGAGGAGAGAGAAGGGGAGAGAGAGAAAGAGAGAGAGAGATAGAAAATAAAAATAAGAAAAAAAGAAAAAAGAAAAGAGAGGGGAGAGAGAGGGGGACTTCTAATGGAAAGAGACAAAGCGGAAACCTCGGGGGGAAAAATTTTTTTAGTAAGAGCATAAAGACGTGTGACAACAGGGAAAGTATGGAGGGGAAATAAAAGCCCCGCGATTTTTATTCAAGGCCTCACTTGCATTAATCCCAAAAACGGTCACTAAACTCGTCCTTTTGGCAAATCAAAAAAGCCGAACGCAATGCCTTTCCCCGACATTACACACAACAATTTATAGCTTCATAACAGGTTGTACAAAACATTATAGCCGGGTGATCATGCCAAAGGGTATCACAATTAAGTGGCGAGTCGGGCGTGCGCTGTGCCTCGCTTTTCATTAACGGAGACGGACACAAGAGCAACCGCGGATAAAAAACACGTTCTCATTTGTCTTTTTTGGGGGGTTCGCTGCGTTTCTTTTTCTTTTTTTCTATCCCAGTTTTTATTTCTGTTTTTGAAATCCCCTTGCTCGAAAAGAGAAGGAAAAGAAAGATATAAATAATAATATATAGTTGTATAGAACAAATGCATGCAGGGGCTCATATTTGGATCTCTAA
>NW_028234422.1:247181-252859 GCF_977035675.1 Penaeus japonicus
TATGATAATAGATACATATCTATTATATAATATATATATATATATATATATTTTATATATACAATATATATATATAATATAATATATATATATATATAAATATATTAATATTCATATATATATATAAAATATATATAAATATATATATATATAACAATATATATATATGATATATTTTGATATATAAAAATATATATATATATATAATAATATATATATAATAATATAACATAGTATTTTATATAATCTATCTAATATAATTATATATATACATTGTATATATATTTTATATATATATATATAAATATATAAATATATACATTTAAATATATATTTTGTGTTTTTTTTTGTTTTTGTGTGTGTGGTGTTATGTGTGTTTAGTAAAAAAACCCATATGTATAATATATATATATATATAATATATAATATATTATATATATATATATATATAATTTTAAAAATTTTCTCCCCAATTTTTCCCCGAGTAGGGTCCCGTTGCGACTTCTCCCCCTTTTTTTTATATTTTCATATTTTTTTTTTCCCTCTTGTCCCATTTAAAACAATCTTTCCACGTAGACC
This sequence comes from Penaeus japonicus, assembly GCF_977035675.1. Classification (NCBI taxonomy): domain Eukaryota; kingdom Metazoa; phylum Arthropoda; class Malacostraca; order Decapoda; family Penaeidae; genus Penaeus; species Penaeus japonicus. The sequence continues at coordinate 247,761 of NW_028234422.1, forward strand.
TTTTTTTTCGAAAAATCTACCCCCTTCTATTTCCATCATTTCTCTCCCCAAAATGTTGTTCCCATCTCGTCTTATCATATATCTAAACATTATTTTTGGGTATGTGTGTGTATATATATATATAAATATATATATATTTTATATTATATATATCATAAATATATGTGTGGGGTGTGGTGTGTGTGTGTGTGTGTTGTTGTGTGGGGGTGTATGTATATATTTATATAGTATGTAATATTTTATATAAATATATATATATTTTAAAATATATATATATATTATATATAATATATACATATATGTATATATATTATTCATAATGTGTTATATATATATATATATATACATATATATATGAAATTTTATGATAAATATAGTATGATGCCAGTATTTTAAATTATAAATTTTTTTAATTTTCTGTTTTTTTGTTGTTTTGGGGTGTCTGTCCTTTTTTCGGGTTATGTTTTTATGAAATTTAGTATGTAAGTATGAAATGTAATTAGGTAAAGGGTAGGTGAGTATGTAGGTATAACATTAATTTTGTTTTAGTTACCCCTTATCTGATATTGCTTGTCCCCCCAGCTAACACGGAAAAGTTCGACAGCTAATTCTTTTCCGACACACTTTTGGCGACCACAACATTGCGAGCCATAGGTGGCGGGTGGGAGACAAATGAGAGTCCCTTTTGGTTTCCTGAAATATTGACTAACCCTCCGGCCGCTGGTCAAGGGCACTTTTAAAACATTTATGCTGTGACGGTTCGCGTACGGGATTTTTAGGTCATCTCCGGTGTTTGACTTTATTGCCCTGGGTAAACTCGTATACAGTTTTCGATCTATTTGCAATAAAGGGATGAGAGATTTTTGGTTAAAGGGCAATGTTTACTACAAGTATTTTTAAACGATTTTAGGGTTTTTGTCACGTCGGGAAAAAAACCACTTATACACGGGCCCAAATTAAATCTTGGCTAACTAAATCCCGGTGTTTCCCTTTATTTTTCTTTCTTTTAAATTTATATCAGCAAACCGAGGTGGTTGCGGTTAAAGAGGTGTTTGTTATTCTTTAATGCGCATTGTAAAGGTATGTGGTAAAAACCGAGTCATGCTTGATCCTCCGATTTTTCCATTTAGTTTTGCTTTTATTCGAGCTGCTGCAATTTCGTTACCCATTTTACTGCGCGTCTGACCAAAAAAAGTTTCTCAGCCGGTTTGATGAAACCTTCCAAAGTATTCCTTAAGAAAAGCGGATGGATTTTTATGTCACCCTGTCTTCTAGCATTCTTTCTGATTTCAAAAATCGCTATGCAATGGGTTTGCCTATTCAGTGTTGTTGATGGTATTTTAAAAATATCATTGTTGCGTGTTCATATTAGTTTGCCGGGTTTTATGTCCCTAATGATTTCCCTTCGTTTTTTCTTCGGCCTTTGCTGAGAAATTTTTCCTGAGAGATCTTTCACTGCATATTTTACTTACATTTCTTTATTTAACAATTCAACCCTTGGAATAGATCATTAATTGAGTTATTAGTTTTTTGTATAGTTCAATACAGTCCATCGTTAACTAAAAGAGTGGGTATTGAGACAATGATATGAAGATTATTAGGGAGAATCAGAAAGTATCAACCGTTACAAATTGATCAATTAACGGACTCAATTGAACAATGTTCATTAGAAAATTTAACTATCACTGCCACTATAGAAAATAATTGCTAAATCATAAATTACCTAATTAAATTAAGTAGTGGGAAAATGGAAGCCGCTGAAAATCAAAATAAATGACAAAATTCAGATCAAACGTTTTTTAACACAAATCAAAAAAAAGAGAAGAGTATCAGAATGGATTATGAATAATACAGGAATAAAAAAAAAAACCCCACGGAATTCAAAACGCATTAGCGAGAAAAATGCGGTTGGCCCGGAAAAATACAATTGACATAGTTCTTTTTGGCAAATTAATAACCTCTACTTACAGTTTATTTGTTTACTGGTAAGGAAATTTTCTTTACACTCGAAATGGGTTTTCAGAATTAATTGTTTTTTTTTTGTTTTTTTTTAATAATATACATAATTATATATTTATATATATATATATAAATATAAATATATATATATATATATAATGTTTTTATTATAAAAGTATAAATATATATATGCATGTATTTAAGTACCTGGATATATAATATATATATATATAATATAAATATATAATATATATATATATATATATTTATATATTACTATATATGTATAAATAGTTATATATTTCATATTTATGTATATTTATGTATTTATTACATGTATATATATTATATATATACTTTCACACACACACACACACACACACACACATATATATATATAATATATATATATATTAATATATATTATATAATATATATACAGTAAAAAGTAAAATGACAGATAACCACTTAACACAAATATAGATTATTTATATGTATATATACATTATATATGTATATATATATATATATATATATAAAAAATCTTTTTGTGTATAGTGGTTTACTGCCATTAATATACTATATTTATATATATATATATATAAATATATATATATATATATAAAATATATATATATATAATATACACAAATATATGACAGATAAAAACCCCTATACACAAAAAAGATTTATTTATATGTATATATACCTTATATATGTATATATATATATATAAATTTATTTGTGTATAGTGGTTTATCTGCAATAATAACTATAAAATAATAATTTTATATAATATATATATATATTTTATAAATAATTTTAAACTACATACAAAATATATATATATATATATAATTTTATATATATGTATATATATATATATATATATATATATATATAATTATATCATAATATATATGTATGTTTTATATATATATATATATATTATAATATATATATATATGTATATATATTATATATATATAAAATTATATATATATAATATAATATATAAATATATATAAAAATATATATATATATATATATATATATAATACCACACACACACACACATATATTTTATATATATATATAATAATTTTAAATATATAACTATATCCATATATATAATATATATAAATAAAAAAAAATGATATATATATATTATAATATATATATATAAAATATAAATATATATATATTCATTACATAAAAACATATATATATATAAAATATAATTATAATAAATAAATATAAAATATATAAATATATATATATATATAAATATAAATTTAAAAATTATTCATATATATTATATATATTATATATATATATATATATTTATATTATATATATAATGTATATTCATGTACATAAAAACATAAATATATATATATATATATATAAAATATATATATATATCTAAATATAAAATTTATATATATAATATATAAATATTTTATATACATATACATGTATATATATACATATATATATATTATATATATATATATATATATTTTAAATATATATATACATATATTATATGTCCCCACAAATAATACATACAACACACACACACACACACATATATATATTATATAATATAATATATATAATTTTATATATATATATATATTATATATAAAAAACAAATATATATATATATACATATATACATATACATACATATAAACATATAATATACATATATACATATACATACATACACACTATATATTATACACACACACACACACACACATATATATTTTTAAAAATATATTATATAATAATATATATAATATATTAATATATATATACAAATACACATACATACACACACATGTATATATGATATATATATTAAATATATAATATAAACAAATATATTATATTTTAATAACAAATAAATGTGTGTGTATGTATGTGTATTATATATAATATAATATAATATATATATATATATATATATATTAATATATATATGGTGTGTGTTGTGTGTGTGGGTGTGTGTGTGTATACATTTATAGTGTGTATGTATGTTATGTATATAAGTATATATATATGATATATGTATGTATATTTATATATGTATATTTTATATATATATATATATATATATATAATATAAATACATATATATGTAAATAATATATATAATATATATATATATAAAATAAATACATTTTTTTTTTAATATGTATATAAAAAATAATTTCTTTTATAGTATATAATATATTGTATATATATATATATATATTTATTATTTTGTGTATATATAGTATATATACAATAATGAAAATTTATAAAAAATATCATTTATATATCATTTTATATATAATATATATATAATGAAAATATAAAAAATATATATATATTTAAATATATATAAATAAATATATATAAATATATACACTGTGTATATGTACACTTTTAATATATATATTATAAAATAATATATATAATATATAAAATATATATATATATATTATATATAAATATATATATATATGTTGTGTGTGTGTGTGTGTGTTGTGTGTGTGTGGGTTTTGTGTGTGTTGTGTTGTTTTGTGTGGTGTGGTGGTGTGTGTGTAATATACATAAGTACGTATCAAAAAAGAAACACATTCAAACCCTTTTAAAATTTCCCTTTTCTTTATTTAAGTAACAGCAATATTCAGTAATATGTCGAACACCGCGTCTCCCGGAGCCAAAAACTGAAAAAGAAGCTTCGAATGAACAAATCCCCTAAACTAACTGTTTTTGCTGTAATTCCATGCATAAATGCTAACTATTTTTGTATATCTATTACCAAGGGAGACCCCCCGACCTCACGCGCGTGTTCCTTTTCCATTTTTTTTCGTATTAACCATTTAAAAAAAATGATTTCTATATTGCTGTTAAATTTTTTTTAGGAGCCTGGAGATTTAAAATACTTCCACCCAGGAATATCAAATCAAAGAATAATTCGATTTTTTTTTTCTAAATGCATTATACTTACCTAACTTATTTTTTTCGTTTATACTGAGTGATCTCACTGAATGAAAATCAAAAAACTTTTTTTTTTTTTTTCCCTTCAACACTCTCTTTTTATCTCGGGGATTTTAGCACATCTGCTCTCCTTTGATTACCAA
>NW_028234422.1:260459-262662 GCF_977035675.1 Penaeus japonicus
ATATGTAAATCATGAATAAAATATAATATATATTGTGTGTGTGTGTGGTGTGTGAGTGTGTGGTGTGTGTTTGTGGTTTTGCATGTGTGGTGTGGGTATGTATAATATTAATGTATGTAGGGCTTGTGTGCCAAATTTATTTATCTAAAAATACATTCACTACAATCAATACTACTGTAAAAAGCCTGAGTCGCTGATTAAGGAAGAGCCAATTTGAGCCAAAGGCCCATTCATACACGCCCATTTTGCGATCCTTTTACGTCCGTCCGCGCAATGATTACACCACAAGTACAAATCCTTCAGATGCGAGAGGTTTGGGCGACAAACGTATACAAACATGAAATACGCTCGCACTTATTGCCATAACTTATTTCTGAATATGTTGCTGGTTCTGTTAGATGAAGATAATGAAGAAGAAGAAGAAGAAGAAAACAATGAATAGTCTCGGCTGTTAAATACTGAAAAAAAACATCACACTCATTCAACTTGTGCTCAGATTCTTGATTCTGTGTTGATCCAAAGTAACCTGTTGTTTCATATGTGGTAAGGAATAGATGTAATGTTTAAAATAGGCTGTGCTCTATATTACATGTGGATACAAAATGTTGACGGACACCGAAAGAATAAGTTTTGAAAAATGTATAAACAGAGACCAATCTTTAAACCTTAAATCGAAGAATCTACCTTTTATGAAATCAACATTAGCTCCGTAAATTCATTGTAAGTCTCTCTTCTTGAAAACAGTCAGAAACACTCAATCGCGTATACACCGTGCCCAATAATTCGACAGAAAGCTTGTAAGTATTCTCAGTAAGTCTACAACTATGCACATAAACTGAAGGTATGCTCATAGTTCTACATTAATGCCATAAGTTAACAATATGTTCTATAGATCTACAGGATACTCAGAAGGTCTGCATTTGGCTCAATAATTCTACAGTATGTTCAGTAAGGAAGCAAATCCTAAGATCCAGAATCCATTCAGAATCCAAACGGAACCTGAAACCTGAAAGTTTAGGAGGTAGATTTGAAATGAAAACTTGCACGAGTTTTTTCAGGCTTGCATTTTCTATCTTATTGACCTTTTCATTTTTTTATCCAGTCAAATTTATGATTGTTGCATCAAATGGGAGGTTAATAAGTTTTAACAAAGATCTGGTGCTTATGAGAAATAACAATAAAACTTATCATCATTAGTAAAATTATAACCTCTTGTTCCAAATAACAGACGCTGCTACATACAGCTCGCAGATTATATCTTCACTTCCAGACCAAAGCAACTGCCATGCAATTTGCACATAATCCCCAAAAGCTTTGTCACAAATTATTTCCTACTCAGCTGTTGCTTTGCCTTCATTGCAATATCTTAAGGCTTTGTTGTCCAGCGTTCTCCTGAAGTACCTAGACGCTTAATCACTACATGCTCCACGAACGTATGTCTGTTGTTCCAGGAACATCACTTAGCGGAAATTTGGCCGCCGCGTGCAACATTCGCCTGGCTCACTTTATCTGGCATCTGAGGCAGCGTCGCCCAACCAGGTGCTTTGGCCGTCCTCATTTTCTTGCTCGTCTGGCAGCACTCTCGGTTGAATGAGCTTCATTGTCTGCCGTCTAGCTCTCTCTCTCGGCTTCTTGATTGAAAACACTTTCCAGCAACGGTTGCATTATTTACAAAAGTATTAATAAATATATATATATATTTTTTTTTAATAAATATATATATATATATAATATATAATATAATATATGTATATATGTATATATATGTATATATATATAATTATATATATATATATATATATAAGTTATGTATATTCATATATGTTTATATATATACATTAAATATATATTTATGTATACATATATATTCAAAAATATTAAACACACACCCTCACACCCTTCATACCCACGCAGGCGGGGCGGGGCGACGCCCGTCCCGCCGCCCGACGAGGCGGGGGCCCCGAGGCCGAGGCCACATTACCCGTCCCGAGGCATACCGGGCGTCTTGATGGGAATATGGAGGTGTCGGCGAAAGTCTCTGATATACTTACAACTTCGAGAGCTTTCCTGATCTCCCCGGAGTCGCCTACCCTGAGCGGGATGATTACTCGACTCCGGCGCTGGAATGGACCGGGAGGGGCGTCGGCGGATAAAGGGAAAGCTCAGGGAACGCTCAGGGGAACGCGTAGGAAGCGGCGATAAA
>NW_028234422.1:280658-288158 GCF_977035675.1 Penaeus japonicus
GCTCTCTCCCTCGCTCGCTCTCTCCCTCGCTCTCTCTCTCTCTCGCTTGCCACAGCATTACACCCTCCCTCTCTCCCTCGCTCGCTCTCTCCCTCGCTCGCTCTCTCCCTCGCTCGCTCTCTCCCTCGCTCCTCTCTCTCTTTCTCTCTCTCTCTCCCTGATGCAAGCATTTACACTCCTCTTCCTCGCTCTCACTCTTTTCTTCTTCTCTCCTGCTCTCTTTCTCTCTTCTCTTTGTTGGACAGCATTACTCCCTCTCTTCCTCGCTTGCTCTTTTCTCTTCCTCTCTTCCTCGCTTGCTCTCTCCTGCTCGCTCTTTCGTTGCTCTCTCTCATCGCTCTCTCCCACGCGTGCACAGTTACACCTCCTCTCTTCCTCATCTTCTTTCTCTCTCTCTTCCTGCTGCTCTCTCCTCGCTTGCTCTTTCGCTCACTATTCCTAGCTTCTCTTCTCGTTGCTCTCTCCTCGCTCATTTCTGCTTGCTCTATCCCTCGCTTTCTCTTCCTCGCTCTCTCTCTCGCTTGCACAGACATTACACCTCTCGTCCCTGTCGTCTTCTGTCGCCTCTTCCCTCGCTCTTTCTCACGTTGCCAAGCATTACACCATCTTCTCCTCGCTCGCCTCTCCCTCGCTGCTCTTCCCTGCTGTTTCCATCCTTTCTCTCTCCTCGCTCTCTCTTCGCTCTCTCTCCTTCTTCTCTCGTGCACGCATTCCACTTCCCTTTCCCTCGTCGTCTCTCCTCTCTCGCTCCTCCTCGGCTCGCTCTCTCCTGTCGTTCTCCTCATGTCTTTTTTTCTCGCTTGCCACGCATTAACCCTCCCTCTTCTCGCTCGCTCTTCCTCACTCTCTCTTCTCTCGCTTGCCCACAGATTACAAAAAAAACCTCCTATCTTCGCTCGCTCACTCCCTTCTCGCTCCCCCCTGTCGCTTCTCCTTGTCGCCTCTCTCTCTGTTTCTCTTCTTTCTCGTTGCACAGCATTCACACCTCCTCTTCCACGCTCGTTCTTCTATCTTCTCTCTCTCTCGCTTGCACGCATACACCTCCTTCTCCTCGCTCGTTTCACCTTTCCTGTCTCTTCTTCTTTCTCTTTCTTCCTGCTTTCTCTCTCTTTTCTCTCTCTCTCTCCTCGCTCGCTCTCTCTCTTTCTCTTCTCTCCCTCGCTTTTCTCTCTCCCTCGCTCTTCTCTTCCCTCGCTTCTTCTCTCGCTGCCTTCTTTCTCTCTCTCTCCTCCTCGCTTGCGCTCCCCAGATTACACTACTCTCTCCATTGCTCTCTCTTTTCTCTCACTTCTTTCGCCTGCTCGACTTCTTCGCTTAATTTCTCGCTCGTCTTCTTCGCTCCTTTCTCTTTTCTCTCTTCTACCCTCTGCTCGCTCTTTTTTCACAGCATTACACATGTCTCTCTCTCCTCGCTCTCTCTTTCTCTCGCTCACTCCTCTCTCTCGCTTGCCACGCAGCTTACCCCTCTTTCCCTCGCTTTCTCTTCCAGTTGCATTCTCTCTCCCTCGCTCGTTATTTTCACCTCGCTCTTCTCTCTCTCACTTGAGCCACAGCATATATATTACACCCTCCCTTCTTTCCCCTTGCCTCTCTTCTCCCTCGTTCGCTTCTCTTCCCTCGCTTGATTCTCCACGCATCTCTACCACCCTTCGCTCCTCTCTCCCTTTCTCTCTCTTTCCCTCGCTCACTCTTCTCTTTCCTCGCTATGCCTCGCATCTACAACCCTCCCTTCTTCCTCCTCCCTCTCTCTTCCTCACTCGCTGTCTCCTCGCTTGCTCTCCAGCTTTCTCTCTCTCTTCCCTCGCTCGCTCTATCCCACGCTCGCTCTCTCACTTCGTCGCTCTCTCTCGCTCTCTCTTCTCTGTTGCTTCCATTACAGCTTGTTCTCTCCGCGCTCCGTCCCGCTCTCCTCTCTCTCTCTCTCTCTTGCTTTCTCCTCCCCTCCACTCCCCTCTCACTCTCTCCTCGCTTCTCTCTCACTTTTTCTTGGTTTCATCTTCTTTTCGGCTTGCTTCCCTTGCCTTGTGTCTTCTCCCTCGCTCTCTCTCTCGCCTAGCCACAGCCATCATTTATTACCGCTCCCTCTCTCCCTCGCTCGCTCCTCTTCCTCGCTCACTCTCTTCTCCTCTCTCTCCTTCGCTTCGCAAGGCATTTACCTCCGGCTCTCTCCCTCGCTTCTCTCTCTTCTCTTCTCACAGCATACACCCGCTCTCTCTCCCTCGCTTCTCTCTCTCTCCCTCGCTTTTGCCACAGCATCATCATAACACCCTTCCCTCTCTCCCTCCCGCTCTGCTCTCTCCCTCGCTCGCCTCTCTCCTCGCTTGCCACCAGCCACACGCATAATATAGCATATATATATTTATATTTCCACCGGCCAATTTACACATTACAAGCTTTAACCTCCCCTCCTCTCTCCCTCTTCTCTCCTCGCTCGCTCTCTATCGTTTGCTCTCTTCCCTCGCTTGCCCACAGCATTACACCCTCCTCTCTCTCTCTCGCTCTCTCCTCCGCTCGCTCTCTCTTGTTGCTCTTCCCTCAACTCGCTCTCGCCTCGGCTCCTCTCCTCTTTTACTCTCTCTCTCTCTCCCTCGCTCGCTCTCTCTCTTTCTCTCTCTCGCTCACTTTCTCGTTCTCTCCCTCGCTTGTTCTCTCCCTCGCTCTCTCTCTCTCTCTCTCTCTCTCTCTCTCACTTTCTCGTTCTCTCCCTCGCTTGGTCTCTCCCTCGCTTGCTCTCTCCCTCGCTCCCTCTCTTTCTCTATCTCTCTCCCTCGCTCTCTCTCTCCCTCGCTCGCTCTCTCCCTCGCTTGCTCTTTCTTTCTCTCTCTCTCCCTCGCTCTCTCTCTCCCTTTTTCGCTCTCTCCCTCGCTTGCTCTCTCTTTCTCTCTCTCCCTCGCTAACTCTCTCCCTGGCTTACTCCCACCCCACTCCCCTTGCTCTCTCTTACCCCCCCCCCCCCCCCCATCTCTCTCTCGCTCTACTCTCTGGCTCGCTCTCTTACTCCCCCCCCCTTTTTTTAACTCTTTATCTCTGGCTTACTCCCTCCCTCCTCTCTCTCTCCCTGGCTAGCTCTCCCTTCCCCCCTCTCACTATCTCCGTGGCTAGCTCTCCCTCCCCCCCCCCCTCTCACTCTCTCCGTGGCTTACTACACCTCTCTCTCTCTCTCTCGCTCTCTCGCTCTCTCCCTGGCTCACTCTCCACCTCTCTCTCCCTGTTCCCTCTCGCTCTCAACCGCTAGCTGCCTCCTCCTCCCCTCCCCCTCACTCAATCACTTGGTCGCTGGTTCTCTTTCTCCCTTAATCACAAGCTACCTCTCTTTCGCTCACTCCCCAGTTAGCTAACTCTCTCTCTCGTTCCCCTAAGTGTTAGCTCCCTCGCTCTCTACTTAGCTTGGTCAGTCCTTCATTCCCTCCCTCCCTCACTTCATTCCCTCCCTCCCTCACTTCATTCCCTCCCTCCCTCACTTCATTTCCTCCCTCTCTCCCTATGTTCCTCATTCACTCGCTCACTCCCTCACTCAGTCACTCAATCACTCCCTCACTCCCTCTCTCTTTAGCTTCCTCGCTCCCTCTCTCCCTCACTCCCTTACTTCCCCAAACTTTCTCCTTTGACCTTCTATACAACCTTCCCGTCCACCTCCCCCTCGACCTTCCTTTCGACCTCCGCCTCGACCTCCCCCTCGACATCCCCCATAACCTCCCCCTCGAAATCCCCCATAACCTGCCCCTCGACCTCCCTTTCGACCTCCCTTTCGACCTCCCTCTCGACCTCCCACTCGACCTCCACTTCGACCTCCTCCTCGACATCCCCCATAACATCCCCCTCCACCTCCCCCTCCTCCCCCATAACCTCGCCCTCGACCTCCCATTCGACCTCCCCCTCGACATTCCCTATAACCTCCCCCTCGACCTCCCCCTTGACCTCCCCCTCGACCTCCCCCTTAAGCACCTCCTTACCTTCGTCCTCCTCTATTTCTACTCCACTCTCCTTCATCTTAGTCCTCCTCCTAACGGGAACGTCCTCCGGTTCCCGCTGCTCCCTTGGATTTGGGGGCACCACTTTCTTAGATTTTTTTTTAGGGGGGGGGGTGAGGGGCGTGTCCTTCTTGCAGAGGGTGTAGTTGGTTTAGAGGATGATAGAAGCAAAAACGGAAAAAAATTGTGATGATAATGATAACGATAGTAGTATTGATAATAATGATGATGATGATAACTATTATAATGATAACAACACTACTAAGGATGATAATAACAATGATAGTAATGGTCAGGGAATATGTCTAGGGAATGTAGCAAAAATTGGCTTCAACAATAATAATAATAAATATAAGTAGAAGAAAAACCGATAAACCAAATAAACCAAAGAAATAAACTGAAATAGAAATAGAGGAATACAAGGTACGAATCCAAAGAAAAAAAAAAATCCAAAAAACGAGAAAAAAAATGGAGAGAGAAAATGCAAAAGTATTCTTACTGTGGTGTGTAAGTTGCAAAGTATGAAGACGTTTTTAAATATCATTGCACCATTGCGAGACCTCTTTAGTTATTCATTGGCAATAATTTACGATTCACGTTTTTCATTTAATAGTCTAAGAGAACGATCGAAACTTATTGTCGCGCTTCCACCTCTGTCTGTATTTGTCTTGTTATTCATTGATACTATTATATTAGTAGTGTACTTTTAGTAGTTCATTACCATTATTATCCATATTGTATTCAGTATTATTTATCTTCATTCTTGTCATATCATAGTTATTATACTCTTATCCTCCATTGTCATTATATTATGATCTTAATCAGTCCTTAACTATTTATCATTTACTTTATAATCACTATTATTATTAATTCTTTATTCATTAATAAGGGATTATCATTATCATTTAATCCATTTTCATCATTTTGACTAGTATCATTATCATTACCGGTTCCTCTTTTTGTTCACTCCTGGTTAATGTTCTCAGTATATATCTAGTTTATGCAAATTGCAATGCAATGAATAAACATGAAGCTGTGCAAGATTGTACTGTCTGTCTAACACACACTGAAGACAGGGGATAACCATGGAAGTTAAAAAGGTGTATGAAGCTCGTGTGAATAAGGATGTACTAGTGTTGAAAATGGAGGATATTGAGAAGAACAGAGAAATAACATTCATTGATGATTATGATGAAGACAGTCATAATTATAATGTAAAAATAAATTACATAATAAAAGTGGATATCGTGATGATGATGATGCTTAAGGACAAATACCATTAATGTGAAAACTATTATGAAAAAGGGTTCATAATGATAATATGATATTTAGTGGTAAGTTTATTTGTGAATGAGTATTTGAGTGTGTGTTTGTTGTGTGGTGTGTGTGCTGTATGATTGCGTGTGTGTGGTGGTGATTGTGAGAGTGTGTGTATGTGCCGTATGTTGCGTTGTGTTTTGTGTGTGTGTGTCTGTATGTATGCGTGTGTGTGTTTGTGTATCTGTATGTATGCATATATATGTGTGTTTGCATTGAAGCGACCAAAACTCAGCAAAAACCAAGCCAACTAATCAAACCACCACCTCCATACTAGTGCCAAATACCCTCTTACAGCAATGCACAGCAATCCCAAGGAGAGACAGCATCCCCACAGCCCCCCACAAGATATAGAAAGGGATTCCCGCGTGTGTGTGGTAGGGGGGCCGGGGAGGAGGGGGGGAGCGAGGGTAGACTCCACGGAATCCCACAAAAAATAAAAAAAAATAAAATTAAAACCAAAAACAATCTCGAACACAGCGCAGGCACTATAGACGAGCAGAAATAAATGAAGAGACGAACGGAGGGGCACATCCTGGAGTCCGGAGCCATGGATTTGATAGCCAGCTTGAAAGTCAGGAAGGCAGGGCCGGCAGACAGGTAGGGGGGGAGGGAGGGTGGAGGGAGGAAATAGGAGAGAGATCATGGGGACCGTGATGTGTTTGTGGTCGTGTGTGTGTTGGTGTGGTGTGTGTGTCTGATGTGTGTGTGAGGAGAGAGAGAGGAGAGATACTGGGGGTTTCCAAAAGCCATTGTAGGTTGTGCTTCGGCCTATCGGGGTTTCTGAGAACTAGGGTTGGGAAAACGTAAATCTTTTTTTTTCAGTCAATAATAACTAATCTATGTCGATCTATTCATATCTAAAATCTATAATACATATAATTTTCTACAATTTTATCTATGTATATTTATTCATGATTCTATATATGTCTTTTTATTCCATCTATCTGTCTACCCTATAAATCTTATCCTAACTAGCTATAATATGTCTATTTGTATAAGGTTCTATATACTATGTACATATTAATCGATCTATCTATCTATCTATATCTATATTCTATATATATTTACATATTTGTATATGTATATATATAATATATTATTTATTTATATATATATATTATATAATATATATATCTTTATACTATATCATATTATTATATGTATTTATATATGTGTTGTGTGCGTGTGGCTGTGTGTGAGTGTGTGTTTATAAATACTATATATATAATATATATATATTTTATAATATATATATATCTATATATATATATATATATGTATGTTGTATGTATTATACATATTATATATATATATTAAAATCCCATTATCTATATATAATTTCTATATATATATTTATATATATTTTATATATATATATATATATACACATATGCATGTTTGCATGTATGCGTGTGTATATGTATATAAATATGAACAAATTTACATGGAACGGATTAAACAACGCAAAAACGCACAATCTTCCTTTTTCTCCTTCTTCACCTCTTTCTTCTCGTATATCCTAAAACTTTAATCTAGACTAAATGCATCTCCGAGGTCACACAAAGTCTCCAAAAATACGCCTTAAAAAAGAACATGGTCAGCTGTTGATCAAGTGGGCCGTAAATTATTATGAGATGGTGGGTCTTCATTAGCTCCTAGATGTATACTTTGAAATACCGGGAATGTTAAGTATCGAGTAACTTAGGAGAAAAAAAGATAGTTTAATTAACGAACAGACAGGCATTTAAATAATTTATAATGACTGAAAGAAGCACCTTGATTTTTTTTATTATTATCATTATAAGAGACACAACAAACTATATTTTCTTGTATGAGGTTCAGTTGAACATGGCGTTTTGTTTTTCTTCTTATTCTCATTCATAATCCTTATTCTCAAAAGAACTAAAAAAAGTCGATGCAGACTAAAATCCCCAAATACCCAAATAGCTCAACTCATTTATGGAAACCTAGACCAAACGCAAAGAAAAAAAAGTTTAGTTTCACCGAAAAAATTAACTTCTTGTGCGCAACTCGTGACTCAGTTGTTTCACTCGTTTTATTAAGCTGAGTGGAAACACCTCTTTTTTCTCTGGTGAGTGTTGTAAAAGTTAATTGTTTTCGAGGTTGTAATCTTAGTTGACTTTACTTAATGTTAAATGAGACTAAAGCATTTCTTGGTTAATACGTTTTTTAATTGTTGGATGGAGAT
>NW_028234422.1:290099-292599 GCF_977035675.1 Penaeus japonicus
GGGTTGATATTAATTTTTCTATTCTTTGGACACTATAGACTTCTTCATATTGTAATTTGAGTAATTCAGCCATTTCCTTTGAATCAGTTACCAATGCACCATTATTCTCAAGAGGCCCAATTTCTGTTCTCTTCTTTAACCTGTTGTTTGCATAAGAGAAAAAATATTTTGCATCCTGTTTTATAGCTTCCACAGCTCTTTTTCTTCGGCTGCTTTTTGGTTACTTACAGACAGTTTTAATTTATCTTCTAATAGCCTTATATCTGCTTTGATCCTTTCTTTCGTAATCTGATCTGTTGTTTTTTTCAATTTCATAACCTTATTTTTGTTGTTGTTGTTGTTTCTTAACATGATCCTTCGATCTCTTGGTATAATATTCTTGTTTCTGTTGTTTTATGGGGGCACAAACATTCTACAAACATCTTTACATGCATTACAAAGCTTCTCTAGTATATCATTTGGTGTTAAGAGGACGTCAGTATCTTTCAGTGACTTTTCTAGTGTTGCCTTTATTTTTTTCCGACCTATTTGATTATGGCTACTTTAAAGATCTGAGACTCTTTTCTGCTTCGGTATCTGTTTTTCCACTACTTTTCTGTTTTTTTAAAACTTATCATTGTGATTTAAATTTAATTTGTGGTTTGATTGGGTTGTTTAAGTTGATGTATGTTGTGTACATCTTCCCCTATATTAAAAAAACAAGGTCAGTATATTTTCTTCCTTTGTTGGAATATTGATGTTTTGGGTTTTAGGTAAAAAATTTTCTTCAAAATCTAAAAACCATTCTCGCTTTTGTTTTTCATCTTTATTTGGCCATTTCCCCTCCTTTTTTTATTTTTTTGTTTCCCAATCGATGGGGAGGAAAATTAAAATCGCCAAGTTTTAATAAAACTTCAATTTCCCTTGTATTGACAATGTAATTAAAAAAATGCCCAGTGATCATTGGAAGATGTTTCTGTTGTTCCCTGAGGTCCCGTTATAAAAAATGTATATATATGATAATGAATATATACATATGTGTGTGTGGGTGTACACACACAACACCCCACACACATACATATATATATATATATATATATATTTATATATTATATATATATATATATATATTTATATATTATATATACATATATATTAAAATTTATTAAACATATGTATATATATATATATATTTTAAAATATTTATAAAATATGTATATATGTTATATATATATATATGTATTATATATATATATTATATATTATGTATATATATATATGTATATTTTATATATATAAACATATATATCAATATACATTTATATGTGTGTGTATATTTTATGATATATTAATATTTAAAAATCAATATATATATATATATATAATATATATATATATATTATATATATATGTATATATATTTTAAATTTATATTTGAAAATATATATATTTTATATTATATTTATATATATTTATTTATACATATATATACATATTATATATAATATATATATATATATTATATATATATTTTATATATATTTATATATATATGTATTTAAGTTTGTACATATCTATCTGTTATGTATATATGTATATATTTATGTATATTTTATATATTTATATAAATTTATATATTTATATATATATATAACATATATATTTTATTTATATTTTATGGTTTATTATTTATATATATGTTTTATATTATATATATATATATATTTTATATATATAAATATATATATATATATATTTATAATATATGTGTGTGTGTGTGTGTGTGAGTGTGTAAAAATATATATATATATATATATATATATATATATTTATATATATAAATAATTATATTATTATTATATATATGTATGTATTATATATATATATACATATAAAATTTATTTTACATTTTTATATATATATTATATATATTTATATATTTTGGGAAAATATTATATATATATAAATATATATAATATATATATATATATAAAATGTATATATATAAATTTATAAATATATATTTATTTATATTTATATATATTTGTGTGTTGTGTGTGTGTGTGTTGAGTGTGTGTGTGTGTGTGTTTGTGTGTGTTTTCATATCTATTTACAATATGTATATATAAATGTGTATTATATATATATATTTATATTTTATACTATATATTTATATATATGTGTGTGGTTTTTGTGTGTGTGTGTGTGTGTGTGTGTGTGTGTGTGGTGTGTGTTGTATAACATATATATTATATTATATATATATATATATATATATATATATTATATATTGTTTTGTGTGTGGGGTGTTGTGTGTGTGTTTGGTGTGTATGTGTTTTGTGTTTTGTGTTTAAATCTAAATATAATTAATTTGTTTTATATATATTTATTTATATATATATATAAATATATATATATATGTTTGTGTGGTGTGTGTGTGTGTGTGTGGTGTGAGTGTGGGGTTTTGTGTGTGTGTTTTGTGTGATTTTGTTATATGTAATATATATATATATTTATAATA
>NW_028234422.1:312823-315156 GCF_977035675.1 Penaeus japonicus
AACTAATGTAGCTATAATGATAAAAAAATTTATGGTAATAAGTAAAAATTTCTATCCCTTTCATGATATAATGTATGATGATAATGTTGTGATAATGATTTGACAAAAATGAATTTGTTAAAAGTTTTTTGGTTCGAAATTGTGACTTTTTATAAAAAAAAAAAATGGTAATCGCTAAAGACATCAATCACCAAAGTTGATATTGCGAAAAAGGTAACAATAATATTGATTAAGAAATGATGGGTTTAATGGTTATGACCTTTTAAAAAAACGAATAGGAACATGATAATCCTAAAAAAGATTATATTAAAGATGAACAAAAGCAATTAACAACAAAAAAATCAAAAAAAATTCACAGTATCCTATTTGTAAATTTTTCCTGTTGGCAGGGCTGAGATAGCTGGCAACACTGTGGCGGAGGAAAAAGTCCCAAAATTTTAAAACTTCTGTCAATTTTTTTTTAAAATTTTTATATCACGAGTAGGTGAAAATAACCCCAGCAATTTAAAACGATGCCCGTTGTTTAAAAAAACCAATTTTTTTTGACAAAGGAGATTGATGCCCTTTTAGTGAAAAGAAAAAATTTTAAAATGAATCTGATTTGGGTGTTGGTTTGATTTTGGGGAACCTTTTTAAAATCACGATGACTGGGGGGAGAGACAGGAAGATTTAAAATATGATTTGAGAAAAGTTTTTTTTGTAGTTGGTAAAAAATTATAAAAATTTTAACATGTTTAAAATTATAATTATTTAATATTTTAAAAAAAATATACATTTATATATTTATATATATTCATACATAATAATCTATATATAAATATTTATATATTTATACATATAATTTTATATATATAATATATATTTATATATATATAATGTTTTATATATATACTGTATAATATATATATATAATATATAAAAAAAATTTTAAAAATATATTAAAATTTATATATATATATATATTTATATATGTGTTTTGGGTTTATATATGTAAAATAATTTACATACAATTTTAAAAATTTTAAAAATTATATTTATTTATATATTTATATATAATTTATTTAAAATTTTCTGTACACACCTATTTTAAAATATTTATATAAATATATATTATTATATTATTATATTTTTTATATTGTGTGTGTGTGTGTGTGTGGTGTGTGGTTTTGTGTGTGTTTATTTTAAAATATATAAATTTTATATAAAAAATTAAAAATATATATATAAAATATATAATTATATAATTTATAAAAATATATATTATATGTAAATATATAAATTTAAAAAAATTTTTTATATTCCTTATATTATATATTTATTTTAAATTTTTTATATAATATTAAAAATAAGCTACATTTAAAAAACATATTAATAAATTTTTTTTACATGCATAAATTTTTAATATATTTATATATGTATAATATATTATATATAATATATAAAAATTTATATATATCATTGTATATATATAAAAATATATTTTTATTTATAAAAATTTTATATTTATTATAAATAAATATAATTTTATTTTTGTAAAATTTTCTAAAACATTTTTAAATAAATAAAATTTTTTTACATATAAGTTTTTTTATTAATTTTTATATTATATAAATTTTATATAATAATAATATTTTATATTAAAAATTTAACATTTTTTTTATATTATTGTTAAATATTTTAAAAATATAAAATTTTTTGTTTTTATGGGATTTTATTATATATAGGGATGTTTTTTAAAAATAAATATTATATTTTAAAAATATTTATAAAATTTTTACCGCCCAAAAAAATATATATAATATAAATATAATATATATTATATATATTTTTTTTATAATCTATTTTTTGAACACTACACCCACCCACACCCCACCCCACACACCCACACACACACACACACACACACAAATATATATAATTTATTTATATATCATAGAAGAGAGAGGGAGAGAAAAGAAAAGAGAGAGAGAGAGATTTTGGTGTGTTTTGGGAAAGCAAATAACACTGTAAGGTTTTTTAAAAACCCAAAAATACATTTATTTAAAATTTTATTTATTTTATAAATAATTAAATTTATATATATATATTTTATTGTGGGTGTTGTGGTTGTGGTGTTGTGTGTGTGGGGGTGGGGTATAAATAAAGATATATTATATATATTTCAAAATACATAAATATATACATTAATTTAAATTTTTTATATATCCCTTTTAATTTCATATATATGCAACACACACACCCAACCCCCCACACACACCCCCCAAAAAAACGTTGGGATAATATCCTAACAAAATAGGCCCAAAAAAAAAAAAAAAAAACGAAAAAAATCGAAA
>NW_028234422.1:351451-363951 GCF_977035675.1 Penaeus japonicus
AAATGTTTAAACCTTTCCCCGAACTATTTTTAGTAAAACGTTTTGAGGCTTTAAAAAGACGCCCCCCACAAATATTAAACCAGAAGAGAGGGGAGAGAAAGAAAAAAAAAAGAAAGAAAAAAAAAAAAACCCAAAAAATTTACCCTAAATTTTCTTTACATTTTTTTTCGGGGAACTACCAATATCCCTTTGGCAACATTTGCTCTAACTCACTTTTGTACCCATTTTTTATGGGAAAACAATCATTTAAAAAGTTTACAAATTTTAAAAACATTTTTACTATGCCCTTTGTCTCTTTGTCACGAATTAAATTTTTTAGATTGAATTTATCGCCAGGTTTCTTCGGGTCCGAAATTATCTTTAAAAGGAAGGAAAATTAATGAATGATTAAATAAATGAATGAATGTATATTTTTAAAAATTTAAAATACATACATACTGCATACATACAAAACATATATATTTTATATAAAATATATTATATTATAAAAAAATATATATATAAATATATAAATTGATAAAGAAAGAAAAGAGTAAGATAAAAAATTGGGGTTTAAAAAAAACTTAGTTAAAATTTGTTTGCACTTGCCACGTTTTTTTTTAAAAAAAAACAAAAACCCCAAATAGTTCAAGATGATTTGGCAATTTTGCCTTTGTTAAATATAAAAAGTCGAAAAATGCAAGTTTAAAAACCAAACCTGGGAAAACATTCCTTTTCCCCAACAAAAAGGAAGGCTTTAGCCATTTTAAATTTTTGTTTCTTAAAAACTCCCCCAAAGGTTTGCACTACAGAAGGATAATGAGATCACACACAGTAAAAACCCTCGACTAGAGGAAAAAATAGGATTTCCAAGGAAAAAAGAGAGGAAGGAAAAATAAAAAAAGGAGAAGGAAAAAACTTTTCATTATTACTTTTTTGGGGGGAAATTCTGGTAAGAAAGGAAAACGGAAAACTTATGGGGAAAAAAGGGGGGGAAAGGTGAAAAAGGGGGAAAGAACCTAAGGAAGAAAAAAAGTTTTAGAGGAAGAAAAGAGAGGGGAAAGCGAGCGAAATAAAGAGAGAGAAAGTTGATAGAGGGGGTTTTTTTATTGGGGGTTTTTTTTTTTGGTTTTGGGTTTTTTTTTTTTTTTTTGGGGGGGAGGGGGTTGGGGAGGGGGAGGGTGGGGGGGGGGGAGTAGGGGGTTTGGGGGGGGGGGGAGGGGGGGGGGGGTTTTTGGGTTTGCCGGGGGGCCGGGGGGGGGGGGGGGGGGGGAGGGGGGGGGGGGGGGGGGGGGGAGAGAAGGGAAAGAGCAGAGAGGAAATAGAGAAAAGGAGAGGGGAGAGAGAAGAGGGGGGAGAGAGGAAAAGGAGGAGGGGGGGGAAAAGAGAGGCAGGAGATAGAAAGAGAGAGAGAGAAAAACGCAAAAATAAAAGAAAAAAAAAAGAAAATAGAGGAAATAGAGAAATAGGGGGGTTTTAAAGGGGTGGGGGGTTGAGAGGGAAAAGGGGGAAGAGGAGAGGGAGGAGGGGAGGAGAGGGGGGAAGGAAGAGGGGAGGGAGGGAGAGGGAGAGAGAGGGGGCCTCCCCCCGCCTCACAAAACCCCAAAACACACACACACACAAAAAAACCAATCCAACCTTTTTTTTTTTTTAATATATATATATATATATATATTTTTTTTAAATATATATTTATATAAAAAGTATGTTGTATTTACTTATAAAAAATTTTTTAAAAGAAAAAAATTTTATAAATAAATATATAATATATATAAAATATTTTTAAAATATATATATATAATTTATTTATTTTATTTTAATAATGTACATAAAAACCCTTATATATATATATATTTAAAATATATATATTTTATTATAATATATATATATATGTCCCTACAAACATTTATATATAAATATATAATATATTATTTATATATATATATTTATACATATATATATAATATATTATAATTTATATATATATTTATAAAAAAGTATGTAATTATAAATATTTTAAATTAGATAAAATAATGAATATTTTATATATATATATATATATAATATATATTTTATATACATAAATATATAAAAATTTTATTATATATATTTATATATATGTTTTTAAAATATATATATTTATTTATATATTTTATTTGTATATAAATATATATAAAATAAAATTTTTTAATATTTTATATATATTTATATAATATATAATAATATATATATATTTTTTTGTATTATACAGTTTGTGGGGGCTCGTGTGTGTATAAATAAGAAAAAAAAAAAAATGATTGAAGAAAGGATGAAAATTTTAAAGGGTTTAAAGAGAAAATAAGAGAAAGAAATAAGAGAAAGGGAGGAAATAGAAAGAAAGAAAATAAGTAAATAAGAGAAAGAAATAAGAGAAAAGGGGAAAAAAGAAAATATAAGAAGAAAAAAAAAAAAAAAGACCCCCCCCCCCCCTTTATTCCCCTATACCCTCATCCCCCATTGCTTCACTTCATCAACGCCTTGTACTTCTTTTTCTCTGGTTTTCTTAACCTTCAGCACGTTCATGCCCGACCTTCCCCTTCACCTAGTCCCCCTACTCAATAGCCACTACTCCCTTCCCTCTCCCCCCCCCCCTCCTCACACAACACATACATACAATACCGTCCCTTCATCCCACACGGAAACACACACGCGTATACTATCTACAGAGTACTTTCTCACAAACACACACACACCACACCAAAACGCACAAAAAAACGCACACACACACACACACCACAAAGCATTTTACACACACCACACCACCACAAACCCCATTCCAAAACAAAAACACACTCACCAAACACACACAACAACACACACACTCACCAAAACACACACAACCCACACACACACTCACACACAAACCACACCTCCCAACACACACAACACAACACACGCCACCAACACACCAATAACTCTCTTTCCCCCACGCCCTGTATACAACAACGCCCCCCGCAGTCCCTTCCCCCTCAAAGTTACGGGAAAAGGAGGAGTCTTCACAAATCAGCGACTAAATTTGACGGTGCTTTGGTATCCTTTTACCTTATTTTTGGGCGAAGTCGGTGGGGGGATGGGGGCACGTGAAAAAGAGAGCGAGAAAATAGAGTTTGATAAATAGATGATGGAGAGGGGAGAGGAGAGAAAAGAGAGGAGAGAGAAGAGAGAGAGAAGAGAGGGGAGGGGAGGGGAAAGGAAAGGGGAAAGAGGAGGGGAAGGGGGAGAGGAGGGGAAAAAGAGAGAGAGGAAGAGGGGGAGAGGGGGGGGGTGAGAGAAGAAAAGAGGGGGAGAGAGGGGAGAGAGAGAGGGGAGAGAAAAGAGAGAGAATGCGACAGGGGTAAGAGACAGACCCCTGTGTGTGTGTGTGTGTGTATGAAAAAGAGAGAAGAGAGGGGAGAAGAGGGGGGAGGGGAGAGAAGGAGAGAGAGGAGAAGGAGAGGGGAGAGGAGGGGAGGAGAGAGAGGCAGGGAAGGGGAGAGGAGAGAAGGGGAAGGGAAAAGGAGGGAAAAGAGAAAGAGAGAGAGAGAGGGAGAGAGAGAGAGAGGGGGAGAGAGAGAGAGAGAGAAAGGGGGAGAGAGAGAGAGAGAGAGAGAGAGAGAGAGGGAGGGGGAGAGAGAGAGAGGGAGAGAGGGAGAGGGAGAGAGAGAGAGGGAGAGAGAGGGGGAGAGAATGCGACGAGTGGAGGGCAGCGTTTGGGTGTGTGGTGTGTCTGTGAAAAAGAGGGAGAAAAGAGGGAAGAGGGCACAGAGAGAGAGAGAGAGAGAGGAAGAGAGAGAGAGAGGAGAGGGGAGAAAAGGGGAGAGGGGGGGAGAGGGGAGGCGAGAGAGAGAATGCGACAGAGTAAAGAGGCGAGGACATAGATAGGTAGAGTTTTTTTGGTGTGTGTGAAAGAGAGAGAGAGGGGGGGGGGCAGAGAGAGAAAAGAGAAAAAAAAAGGGAAGAAAAGAGAAGGGAGGGGAAAGGGGGGGTGGATAAAAGGAGGGGGAGAGAGGAGAGAGGGGGAAGAGGGGGGAAAGGAGGGGAGGGGAGAGAGAGAGGGGGGAAGGGGAAAAGGGGGTGGGGGAGAAAAATCGGGGGGGGGGAGAGAGGGGAGAGAGGGGAAAAAAGGAGGAGAGAGAGAGAATGCGACGGGATGAGAGAAGCAGTGGTTGTGTGTGTGTGTGTGGAAAGGGGAGAGAGAGAAAGGGGGGGGGGGGGAGGGAGGGGAGGAGAGAGAGATGAGAAAAGAGGAGAGAAGGAGGGAAAAAATTAAACCCCCCCCCCCCCCCCCCAAGAAAAAAAAAAAAAAAAAAAAAAACACAATACACCAAATTTTTTTGGTTTAAAGCCCCCGGAAAAAAAGGAGAGGGGAAGAGAGAGGAGAAAGGAGAGAGAAGAGAGAGAAGAGAGAGAGAGAGGAGAGAGGGAGGAGAGAGAGGGAGGGGAGAGAGAGAGGAGAGAGGAAGGGGAGAGAGAGAAGAGGAGCGAGAGAGAGAGAATGCGGACAGAGTGAGAGACAGAGACATAGATAGAGTAGAGTGTGTGTGTGTGTGAAAAGGAGAGAGAGGGGGGGGGGAAAAGAGAAAAAAAGAGAAAGAAAAAAAGAAAAGAGAGGGGAAAACGAGAAAAAGGGAGAGACGAGGAGAAGAAGGGGGGGGAGAGGGAGGAGAGGAAAGGGGGAGAGAGAGAGGAAGGGGGAGAGAGGAGAGAGAGAGAGAGAGAGAGAGAGAGAATGCGACGAGTGAGAGACAGCGTGTGTTTTGTGTGTGTGTGTGTGTGGGGGAAAGAGAGGGGAGAGAAAAAGAGGAGAGGGGAAAGAAAAAGAGGAGATGGGGAGAGAGAGAGAGGGGAGAGAAAAGGGAAGAGAGGAGAGGGGAGAGGAGAGAGAGAGATGAGGGGAGAGAGAGAGGTGAGGAGAGGGGAGAGAGAGGGAAAAGAGAGGACGGAGAGAGAGAAATGCGACAGGTGAGAGACAGAGGACATAGATAGAGTAGAGGTGTGGTTGTGTGAAGAGAGAAAGAGGGGGGGGGGGGGGGGGCCAAAAAAAAATTTAAAAAAAAAAAAAAAGAAAAAAAGGGGAGAAAGGGAGAGAGAGGAGAGAGAGGGGAGAGAGAGAATGCAAAAAAAAGTGGAACAAAAAACTCACACACACACCCCACCAACACACACCACACATCACACACACACACACACACACCACCACACACACATATATTATATATTATATATATATTTAATAAATATATATATATATATATATATTTATTTATGTGTGTGTGTGTGTGTGTGTGTGTGTGTGTGTTGGGGTGGGGGTGTGTGTGGGTGTGTGGGGGTGTGTGTGTGTTGATTTATATATACTATAATATTTTTATTATTTTATATTTATTTTAAATATATAATTATTATATATAAAACATATATATTTTTTTATATATATATTTTTATACCCCCAAACACAACACCACAACCACACACAACCACACCCCACCACACACACACACAACAAACAACTATATATTATATTATATTATATATATATATATATTATTATATATGTATATTTTATATAGTGTGTGTGTTTGTGTGAGTGTGTTGTGTGTTGATATATATTATACATATATATATATATATATAATATTTATAATATATTTATATTATATATATATTACATATATATATATATTTTTAAAATTTTTAAAATTTATAATATATATATATATTTTATATATGTTACAACCACCCCACACCCCACACCACACACACAACACACACAACACAAACACATATGTTATATATTTAATATATAATATAATTATATATAATATTATATGTATTATATATACTAAATATACTTTATATATATATTATTATATATATTATTTTATACAAATATATATATATATTTAATATAATATATTTATATATATATAAATACACACATATGTGAGAGAGAGAGGGAGAGAGAGTAAAAGGACGAGGGAGAGGAGTCCGCAAGACAGACACAACAATTTCATCCTCTGTAAAAAAAAAAAAAAAAAAAAAAAAAAAAAAAACCCCAAAACCCAAACCCAAAAGGAGAAGAAAGAAAAAGGGGAAAAAAGAGAAATTTCCATTTAAAACCCAAAACTAAAAAAAACAAAAAAAATAAATAAAAAATCGACACCTCCACCAAGTGATAGCTAATGAAACATTTCAAATAATCAACAAATAAAATAAAGAAAACAAACCAAAACAAGAAAAAATCAGGGGGAAAGAAGAATATTATAAAAACCGATCTGTGTATTTTCCGCGCCTATGAGTCCATCTTAAGGGGAGCCAATTTACGCCTATCTGGGGCTTGTGAGGGGAAAGGGGGAGAGGGGAGAAGAGGGGAAAGAAGGGTAAGGGGGGCAAATAGGTGTCGAGGAGCTAGGCGGGGAAAGAGGGGAAGGAAGGGAAAGGGGAGGGTAAGGGGGGAAAAAGGGAGGGGTACGAGGGCATAGGCAGGAAAGAAGGGAAGGGAAGGGAAAGGGAGGGAAAGGGGGCCAAAGCGGGGTAGGGGGAGCATAGGCAGGAAAGGGGGAGGGGGGGAAAAGGGAGGGAAAGAGGGCCAAAGGGGTACGGGAGATAGGAGGAAAGAGGGGAATGGAAGGGAAAAAGGGAGGGAGAGGGCAAAGGGGTACGAGGAAAAATAGGCAGGAAAGAAGGAAGGGGAAGGGAAAGGAAGGGAAGAGGGGCAAAGAGGTAGGGAGGGATAGGCAGGAAAGGGGGGAAGGGAAGGGAAAAAAGGGAGGGAGAGGGGGATAGCGGGGGGGGGTTACGAGGCTAGGCGGGAAAGGGGGGAAAGGGGGAAGGGAAAGGGAGGGTAAGAGGGGCAAAAGGGGGTACGAGGGAATAGGCGGAAAGAAGGGAAGGGAAGGGGGAAAGGGAGGGGTAGTGGGGAAAGAGGGAAGGGGTGCAAAGCAGGGAGGAAAAGGGGGAAAAGGGAAGGGAAAGGGGGGTAAGAGGGAAAAAGCGGGGGTACGAGGAGAAATAGGCGGGAAAGGGGGGGAAGGGGAAAGGGGAAAGGGAGGGTAAGAGGGGCAAAGGGGGGGTACGAGGAGAATAGGCAGGAAAGAGGGGAAGGGAAAAGGAAGAGAGGGTAAGGGGGGCCCAAAGAGGGGTAGAGGTGCTTTGGCGGGAAAAAGAGGGGAAGGGAAGGGAAAGGGGGGTTTAGGGGGGCCCAAAGAGGGATACGGGAAAGAATAAGGGGGAAAGAGAAGGGACGGGAAGGGAAAGGGGGGGTTTAAGTGGGGCAAAGGGGGGTACGAGGGCATAGGCAGGAAAAAGGGAAGGGAAGGGAAAAGGGGGGGAAAAGGGGGGGCAAAAGAGGGATAGAGGGAATAGGCAGGAAAGAAGGAAAGGGGGGAAAAAAGGGGGGGTAAGGGGGGCCCAAAGGGAGGGTACGAGGGCTTGGCAAAAAAAAAGAAGGGAAGGAAAGGGAAAAAAGGGGAGGTAAGGGGACCAAGGGGGTACGAGGAGCATAGGCGGGAAAGAGGGGAAGGGAAGGGAAAGGGAGGGAAAGAGGGGAAAGGGGGGTTTCGAGGAGAATAGGCGGGAAAAAAGGGAAGGGAAGGGAAAGGGAGGGGAAGGGGGCAAAGAGGGGTACGAGGAGCTAGGCAGGAAAGAGGGGGGGGAAAGGGGGAAAGGGAGGGTAGAGGGGCAAAGAGGGGTACGGGAAAAAATGGGCGGGGAAAGAAGGGAAGGGAAGGGAAAGGGGGTTTTAAGAGGGGCAAAGAGGGTAGGGAGCTGGGGCAGGAAAGAAGGGAAGGGAAGGGAAAGGGAGGGTAAGAGGGACCAAGAGGGGTACGAGGAGCATAGGCGGGAAAGAAGGGTAGGAGGGGCATTGAAGGGCATGAAGAGTATAAGCACGAAGGAGGGGGGAAGAGGTATGGTAGGAGGGGCATAGAGGGGCATGAAGAGCATAGGTAGGAAGAAAGGGGGGGGGGGGAGGTAGGGTAGAAGGGGCATAGAGGGGCATGAGGAGTATAGGCAGGAAAGAGGGGAGGGGAAGGGGAAGAGAGGGTAGGAGGGGTATATAGGGGCAAGAGGAGCATAGGCGGGAAAGAGGAGCTTGTAGGAGAGGGAGGGGGGCGAAGGGGAAAAAAAGAGATGTTATTATGTTGAGAAGCATAGAGGGGAAAAAAGATAAGAATGATCATGATGATGAATGGGGTGGTGATGAAGATGATGATAATGAGGATAATGATAATGATAATGATAATGGCGATGGTGATGATGATAATGATTTTAATGATGATATGTCTGGGGAATCTACTAACCCCAAAGTCTTCTCCAACCAATCACACTCACAGCAAATACGACGAGCAAGTTGGATATCCTTCGGGCAAGAATTTGGCTGTACACAGATTTGGGGTCGCCCTTTTAAAAGGGGGCCCACAGACCCCAAATTCTTAGTCTCCTGCCCCGATCAGCCCGTTTTTCCAAAAAATCTTTCTCGGGGCCTCGGCAACTCAAACCCCTTTAAAAACCCAGCACGATTGGACAGCGCTTTTAAAATCTAAAAACTAAACAACTGTTCTTTTGTCCATGGCAACTCCTCATGGGAAATTTTTAAGATGCTTGATCAAGGGCTTTTTGCTTAAATTCAACTCGTACCCCGATTCTATTGTCAATTTACCCTCCCCTGTCCCTTAATCTATCTTTTTCTTCCCTCATCAAAATCAATTTTTCCAAATATCCCTTTTTTACCTTGAAACACTCTTAACCACTCACGAAGGGGCATTCCAGCCTTTAAAGTTTATGCCGGGGCTTTCGGCGCTTAGGCCTAAACAGTTAAAAGGTGGCACCAACATATATCATTTACATCAGTATCCCGGAAAAAACAATTCCACTTTTAATTTTTCCTAATACTATCTGATTTTGTGGATCAGTTCAAATCAGGAAAAATTTGCCCCGCCCCACTAGTTTTAAAAAATGGGTTTAAAGATTTTGGTTAGTTTTCTAATGGGATGTTAAGTGTTTGTGTGTGGTTGGGTTTTATTTACAGTGACTTACTCTACTAAAATCACCCCCACTTCCTATCTAATATGTGGGGGTTGGGGGTTTGTGTGTGTGTTTTTGGTTTTTTGTTGGGTTTTATGTTGTGTGTGGGGTTGGGTGTTTTTTTTTGTTTGTGTGTGTTTTTGGGGTGTTTTTGTTTGGTGTTGTGTTGTTTGGTTGTGTGTGTGGTTTTGTTGTGAGTGTGTGTTGGATGGCGTAAAGGGGTATTATTTTAGTGTTGGGGTTTGGGTTGTGGTTGTTTGTTGTGTTTTTTGGGGGTTGTGTTGTTTGTTTGTATTTTTTTTTTTGTGGGTGTTGTTTGTTGTTGGGTTTTTTGGGGTTTGGGTAGGTTTGATTGTTTGGTTTGTTTGTGTTGGGTTTGTTTTTTTGTGTGTTGGGTGGTTGTGTTTGTGTGTGGTGTTGTTCGGTTATGTGGTTGTGTTGTTTGTTTTGGTGTTTGGTTGGTTGGGATTTGGATTTGGTGGTTTGTGTTGTGAGTTTGGTGTGGTGTGTGTTGTTGTGTGTGTGTTTGTGTTTGGTGTGAGTGTGTTTTTGGTGTTGTTGTGTGGGTTTTGGGATATAATATATCTTTTTTTGAAATTTATTTTTAATCTCAATTATTATATGTTGTATTATATATATATATTATATATTATATAGATATATCCATATATATATATATATATTCTCTATTAAATATGAATGTATATATATAGTATATATATATTAAGTATATATATATATATATATTAATCTACATACTACGAAACTATAGAGATCATATATCATTATATCTATATTATAGCGATGATATATAGATATATCTAGTGACTATGTGTGTGTGTGTGTTTGATGTAATGTATTAACGATATATAATCATATACATATATGTATATATATATATATTAGTTATATCAATCTATATATATATAGATAAATATATAGGTAGATACAATAGGTAGATAAACTCAAATATAGATAGATAACAGATAGGTTGGATAGAATGAGATACATAAATAGATAGATAGATAGATATAATTACAGAAAATTATATATAGTATATACAGTTACATCAATATATATCATCTAATCCTATGTACATATTATGTATCATCATATATTTATAGATATAATATATATATTATGAGGGTGTGTGTGTGTATATAGTAATCTATATATACTATATATATATAAGTATATATAACTATATTTAAAAATTATATATATTAAAATAGAAACTATATATAGTGTGTGTATATATATAATATGATATCTGTATATAAATATATAGTTATATTATTGCTAGATATATATATAATTATATATCTTTATATATATATATATAGAGTATAAATGTATATATATGTATAAAATATATATATATTAATATATATATATATATATATCTTTAATATTTATTATAGATCTAATACAGTTATATATCTATATCTTATATCGATATATATATATATATATCTATATATATACTATATATATATATAGATATATATCTTATATATATATATCATATATATATATATTATATATATATACACACACACACACATATATATGTATAAAATATATATATATTATATATATATATATATATATATATATATCAATGATTCTATAATCATATTATATATAGCATTATATATTAAATATATATTAAAATAGATATATATATCTATTGGGTTATATATATTAGCTATATATATATATGTATACTATCTATATATATATATGTATATATAATATATATATATTATATATAATATCATATATATAAATCAAATTATCTAATATATATATATATATCTATATATACTATATATATATATATTTAATATATCTATATATATATGTGTGTGTGTGTGTGCTATATATACGATATATTTCACTGGAGATAAATCACAAAAGGTTAGCACTAAGTTGCTACATTTGGCACATGTATATATATAGGATATATATATAGTTATAATTACATATAAGACTATAGTCAATATCTTATATATATATATATTATATATAAATATATAGTGGTATATATATATATATATATATATATATATATATATATATATATATATATATAATTCAGGATTATATAAGATTAATATATATATTCTAAATTATAAATAAAATATATATATATCTATATCTCTATAAGTATATATATAAGATCATATATATATATATATATATATATCATATATATTGTGTGTGTGTGTGTGTGATGTATATTATTTTAGAGATAAATCACAAAAGGTTTCCACTTAAGTTGTACATTTAGAGGATAGTGCCGAGACTGTCTACGAGGGGCGAGTCCATCCGTTATGATATAATCTGTGATATCACACTAAGCATTGAAAAGTGGGGTAGTTTTAATCGTTCATGCAGGGGCATGTTAAAAAAAAACCCGTGATCCTTTTATTTACAGGAAGATCTCTCTAGAGGGAGATATCAACTTCATTAAGTGGATATATCTATTAATAAAGACCGTCACTCGAGGTAGGAAAAAAGATATTTCGATCTCTAGAAAATGTTACAACGTTTAAAAAAGTTAATATTAGCAAAGCAAACCAAAGGGTTAACTTGGTTTTATGAATAGTAAATTCGTTATGAAATTGATAAAAATAAGCATTAGTGAAACACATAAAACACGCAAAGAAAATTCGGTTGGTATTAAATAATTACATGACGTAAATAGGATTACCATTGTCCAAAATAAGCTAAAACGAAGAATAAGCGGACTCATCTATCTATATATATATATATTATCATATATATATATATATTTACTATATATAAGTAAGATATAAGATATATATTTATAAGTAAGGTTTGGTATGTATATAAAAATATGTCTTTGAAGTATGTCTATAGTATATTGTTACATATATATATATATCTATTATATATTAAATATTCTATATATATATATATATATATTTTAAAATATAATTACATACATACCATTACAGATTTATCTATATTATATATATATATTAGTTATAAATTATATATCCATCTATCTATCGTATCAATCCTCTCTCTATATATAATGCCAAATGGTTATATTCAATATCTATATCTTTTTATCTATTATATCTAAGCTATCTAAATTATATCTAGGTATATATTTCTTTTTTGTTTTTTTTTGTTTGTTTTCCTTTGTCGTTGTCCAAAACCAAAGTAGAGCTTTGGTTGTGTTGAGTCCGTGCAGTAAAGCGTTCTTTTCTCTGCACTGTCAAAACCTATGATATGAATTAGAACCGCGGCAGTCTACATACTGACCGCCAGCTACCGCCCCCACTTTAGGTTACAGCGTTGAACACTGAAAGTCAATCAACATCGGAGCTTAAAGGCAGAAAGGCAATAATCAAATCAACAGCATGACAATACCTTCAGTTGTTCCAAATTAAAGTTGAGACGAAACATAATTATATTTATTTGTGGCCAAAAAAATTGTGGGATGAATG
>NW_028234422.1:385892-393392 GCF_977035675.1 Penaeus japonicus
AAAAAACTCTTGCTAAAACGAAAAAAAGAAAATAAAGACAAATATAACAAAGAGACATACATATAAGAAGGATCGAAAATTCAATATAATATATAGTATATAGTAAATATTAATATATAAATATAAGTATTATAAATATATAATATTACATATAATATAAAATTAGATGATCGATATGTATGTATATTTGAGCATATATACAAGTTATATGAAGTATGATGGTATAGAGATATATATATATATAATAAGTATATATGATAGTATATATATATATATGAGTGCGTCATATATATAATAAGTATAATACTTATAGTAGAAGGGGAAGAAAAAAAGACCTTTCTGGAAGGGTTATTCTATCGATCACTTAGATAGTCCTTATTTTGAAACATAGTAAAGCATGTTACCTTAGTCCTTGTTCCCCAGCGGACGGTTTACTTAGTAATTTATTACTAGAATTCTCTTATTTCCTTTTAGTTATCGCAATTGCAACATTAACATAAATCTTCCTTGTCTAACATCCACTGATCATATTTTTATCTAATTTTAGTATATAAGTATTAAATCATATAATCTTATAGATCCTTCTTTTCTTGCTCCGATAGTCTGTAATTTTAGTTTTTCTAGTTTTTTTTTATTTTTTTTTGAACGTCATAGAGGTGGACATAATTCAATGTCCCCTTTTAATTGGCAAAACCCATCTACTGGCCGCGATCTTTGGAAAATGTGACCTCGTTCCACTCTCCCTCCAGGTGTCCTTCCTTCCTCTAAACGTAAACTCTCATGCACTAACAGCGAGTGTAACGGCTTGCTAGGAGGGTCCCTAGTGGGCTGCTCTTCTCGACTGATGACTTTGAGTGCCACGTATCGCTTCGTACAAATCCACATTGGGTGTTAAAAAATATGAACGTAATTGAAACTTGGGTGGCCGCTTTTTCCATGTTTACAAAACGGTTGCGTAATGAGTTGGTTAGTGTAGAACTTGAAAACAAAATTGAATGTTGATTCCTCCGATCTATACGAATTTATAGCAAGTGTTCTCTTGTTTATCTGTTTTACTTTGATTTCTTTTTACTTGGGGGCGCATATTTCTCTTCCTAGCTTCGTCCTAAACATCGTGGCCTGGTGTAACTCGTGCGTAAATGGGTCGATCTATTAGTATTGGAAGAATTCCATTTGAATCAAAGCTTTTAGCAGAGTCTCTTTCTGGAGACTGGGTCAAGTAACGCTGCACGTTTGTGTCCATTTCTGAGTATCAATTTGGGCCCGTCCCTCTGCGTAGAACATCTATAAAAAGACAAACATTTTGGAATCATCAGCACAATTTCTCTTTCTTTGGTCTTATAAGACAGTGTTAGATCATGGCAATACGTATATTGATGCTTTGGCTGAGATTTCTAGTTATCTGGACTGTTTTGCCTAATGCGGGTAGAAAAAGGTTTTGCGCGGGTGGCACATTTGCTGATAAGATCCTACTCGAATTGCTGCTCTCTGGTATGCATCGCGCTTATGACTTTAGTACAAAAACTGCCTTTCTATTCCAGATCTTTCTTCATTCTAGACATCTCCGCCAGAAAGAACCTTACTTGAGGAAGAACCTGGTTTACGCGCACGGCCGTCTAAACAATTCGTTTTTCCAGAATAAAGAGGCGGGTGTTTGACATGTCTTGTTCGTTTTCGGTCTCCTTATATTTTTTGTTGACATTTTTTTTTTCGGTCATTTTTTACGTGTCTATTAAAGGTATTTGGCACATAACTTATTATACCATCCTTTAATAATCTGATCAATTAAATCTGTGACAGTGTATGTCATCGATGTCTATAATCTTCTTCATGTTCTAGAATGTGCAATCTTGCCTGTAGACTTCTGGGGTCTCTTATCCGTTAAAGATCTGCGCTTAAACCAATTAATGCGAACGGCTCCGCTAGTATCTTGTGTAAAGACGGAGCAATTAGTTAACTGACAGTTGTAATTACTTCTTGTGAACCTAGTTATAGTGCAAACACACTGTCGCCTAAGCGGACTCAACAGTAGTCTTTAGAGGCTTGGTGAACTGGGCGCCAACCGAGACTTAGTGGTCTAGTATCTCTCTCTCTCGTCTGTAGGTTTGTATATATAGTATACGTATTAGATATTCGTATATCTAATATATATATATACGGAAGTAGTAATCGTTTTATAGTAGCTAGTTCAGAATATAGTATGTGTGTGGATGTGTGTGTTGTGAGTGGAGTGTGTGTGGTGGAGTATGTTGTTGTGTGTGTGTGATATGGAATATAGTTATTCTCGCGAGCAGCAGTATCGAGATAGACAGATGGTGCGCAATGTGTTAAGTCTCAATAATAGTTAAGTGTGTAAAATTATGTATAGATCCTCGGGACGTGTGCGTGTGGCCACGGATAGTAAGCGCACTAGCATAGCAACGTTAGAAAATAGTGGACTGTGACGATCATGGTCTGATGACGTAGGCAAATTAAGGAACGCAAGAGCGAGAAAGAGCAGAAGATAAGGAAATTACTACAAGTTGATAATTACATGTGGAAATTTTAAAAAGCGATCGATAAAGACAATGCCGTCAACTAGAGAGCGAGGACAGCAGAAGAGCTAGTAGTACCATTTCAAAGGCATAGGAGATGCGCAAGAAGAAGTAGGCCATAATAGCGATAAGATGCGAAGGGAGATACATTGACTTGTTCTGATATTACTACTCACATCTATCTTGATACAGTTGCACATGTTGGCAAAACAGCGATAGCGTATACAGCATGCAGTGTGAAAGGCGGCACATTTGAGATTGGATGGCCCGCTGACAATAGCGATTCCTGATACAATATAAAATGCATGGACCATCACAAGCAAAACACGCCACATAGGTGCCATCGTAGTCAGTGTTCTAGTTGACCAAGCGGGGTCATGATAGGAGTACGACCATCAGACCAGCCTTATCCGCGATTTAACAGCCTAGTCAGTGATCAGGAGGGAGAGTAAAGATCAATTCCTAGGGTTAGCGTGCGAGTACATTCAGTACTATTAGATTAAGCGATCAAGCGCGATATGTCGAGTAGTTTTTCACGTGTTCATAAGAATGAGGCTAAATCATGCAACCACACGATCGTGCAAGTATCAAGGAGTCAAGAACAATTATTTCCTAATGGAAAGCCCATTCCGCCTAACGGGCCAAGGAGATCATCCACAGGGGAACGCTCATGGATCATGAACGGAACGAAACATGTGGCCAACTAGTAGCGATAGTCCATCTCAGAAATGTTGCCAGAATATATACGTACAAAAACCCATTCCCTACTGATACATAACACGATTACAAACAAAATAATAAGTAATCTCATGGGCCACATTAATAGCGTTCACAGGGGTGCATCGACAGTTATGTGCATGTGTAGACGTGTAGACCCTGTGTATATATGAGTTTCTCGAGACTATGTAACATACATACGGCGGGCGTAAGACAACCCGCTTGGAGTGAGGTCGCATAATTGCATAATTGTATATTTATATGCGTCTACGCTGTGCAAGCCACAGGCACAATACTATAATGATAGAGAAACGTCCATAAGAAGTCGGGCACGGGAGCGCGCCATTAAACAACATGCAAGCATACATTTTTATATGTAGGCCCTGCATGTGTATATAAACAAAATGTCCATTTCCTTGCTCACAAGAGTAAATCGAAAGCTAGTGAAGAGAGGATCGGGATACTAAAGATCTTCTAATAACACACGAGACTAAC
The DNA here is from genome assembly GCF_977035675.1 of Penaeus japonicus. Taxonomy (NCBI): domain Eukaryota; kingdom Metazoa; phylum Arthropoda; class Malacostraca; order Decapoda; family Penaeidae; genus Penaeus; species Penaeus japonicus. Next base: position 389,639 of record NW_028234422.1, read on the forward strand.
TCAAACCAAAATGTTACATGGAGATTATAGGTAGCCTCCTGTCTAGAATTACTAACTGTAACCTTACTATACTGAGCACTAATTAACTCTCCCCTCAGCCCACCTTTCACAGTTAAAGATTGCCGGTAGGTGGGGTATTAGGCCCCAACACGAGGACCCCCCACTTAAATATGAGATTTCCCACCAGTCAAGAAAACGCAACTCTCATTTCTCTCTCATTCTCCGAAGTGAAGTGAGCCCCCCCCCCTTTTTTTGTCATGGCGGCGATCAGGATCGTGTCCGGAACAGAGATGCTAAAAATATCAAGTTAGAGGCAAAGTAGCCCAGGCCGCCTAAAAATGATGAATTTGTGCACAAATACACGAATCAAATGTAAGGAACTTCTGAGAACAGAATCTGATCTTTTGACACTGCTTGAGGAACTTTTAACTTTTTTAAATGTTGGATATTGTGGGACTTTTCTGAAGTTAGAAGACTAGGCAAAGACAAAAATTACTAAATGATGGTCACTTATTATAGTTGGAGAGGTAAACCCCACGCCTGGACTATAGCAAAACAAACAGGAATTAGTAGTAGGTTTCTTAGTTCACAAGCCGGGCCTCGAAAACAACACGAATATATAAAAACATTCTGCTGCAGTGTGAGTGAACAAGAGTAGTTTCTGTCCTGTAAATACTGAAACTAAAGAACAGATATAATCTTAAAAATTATTCAAGTATAATAAAACAGCTCTACTGCATTGATCATAGTGATGAGGTGAGACAAGAGAGCTTGTTCTATGAAGATGTGCTAGCAGCTACACGATACAGCAAAAATCCATTTTAAAACCGTGATTAAATGAGGGATTTTAAAATCTTCCAAGATAGGCAGATAAAAGAAGACTCTGGAAGAAGAAAACCGGCCGAGGATTTCTCCCATCTTCTTTTATTCCTATTCCGTGTATTCCGTTCCTATTATTCGCGTGTTTACTCCCAACGCGCCCCCAAAACCGTGTTGGGAAACACGGATAGGCATCCAGAAATGAGAGAGGGCAAAATTATGATACTAGTTCTTTTCTTCGAAAATCGAGGAGAGAACTCGGAAAAGAGACACCTACCCGGCCCGGAGGAAATGGACATGGATAATTATTTTAAGAAAAATTACCATGCCCGGCATTAAAAAACCTAATTGACTTCATAATCAATCACAACCAATAGGCGTTCTGTCGCGGGGGCGACGCACATGTGTACAAGAAAGAGAACGAAGACGTAATAGAAGAAAAAGGTACAAAGAAGAAGATCGTAGAAAAGAAGACGTATACCGTTATCAATAAAGTAAATGTCGGTGAGAGCGACCATAGACTGGTCCCCCAAAGTAGAAGTAAAATTACATGAGATAAGAAGGAACAAAATAACTCATATCAGAACATAATGCCCCTCTTATTAATCTAACTAACATTACCAAGAATAGGACGACAACGTGGCAATTTATTATTAACATGGCGAACAAACAATACTCACTGCTCTAGAAGGTAATTGACATAGACACCAACAATGAACGGGCACCAATTCATTAAAGGTAGAGCTTGCAACCATGTGAAATAGGGGGGTAAAGGCACGAAAAAGAAAAAGTTCATTCGAAAGCTTTCCAGGTAGAGACAGAAAAAAAGCTTATGAAACAGTGTAGGGACATGAAAATACACCTCAATCAGACCAGGGAAAAGATAGCATCTAAGCAGAGCTGACTAAGGACGAAAAACAAAGAAAAAGAAAGGAAGGATTACCGTCATACCAAATTAAAACATAAAAAAAAAAAAAAGTAAATGAAGATCTGCTTGCTGGCACCAGCCTTAAGGCAACAAAGAGAGGGCTCTGACGAATCTAGGGAAAAACAAAAAATGTATGAGCAGGTAAATAGTAAAGAAACCTAATGGTGAGTGACATACACGATAAAAACAATTGAAATTATCATAAAGTAATGAGAAGACACAGTCTATTTCTATCAAGCACGACAGAATAATACCACTCAAAGAAGAACGATCAACCACGTATGGAGACAAACACAAACCCTCTGGAGATGTTTCCAAACATTACGGGTAGAGGCAGGGAAGTAAATGCAGGGGCACTAAAGAGGCATGAAAAAAGGAAAAACGCCAAAAAACCTAACCAGGAGAAAGACCGAGCACGTTAGAGTAGATCTTACTTCATAGATGCAGGAGATGCGCTGGTGCTGTAAAGACTGACTAGGGCCATGGTCTTTTTGACAGATTCTAAAACATTGGCAAAACTGAACTCAGGAAACCGCAACACCATGGAAAAAAACCAATAAATCTTTTAAATACCAATAATCATTTTAATACAACCAAAATGGGACCCAATAGAATTTAAAGAATGAGCCGTTACCGACCTGACACGCAAGATAAGCCCTCCTTTCAGTAATCCTATAAACTGTAATACAAAAAGTAGACGAGAACGCAGAGACTAGTGTAGCCTACGTATAAAGAGAACCAATACATTAGATTCGACAAAACAGACCCAGGCGCGCAACGGGCAGGATCCGCGAGCGGATGGTCTCGAACTACAGACCATATCCCATCACACTAGTCCGCAAATAAGGGAGAAAACAAATCGAATGATAGGAAGCCCCTGGTGTATGAGTACATTCCTTAGATTAGGGGTCTCGAAAGGGCGAGGCATTCTCGGGACGTTCGTACAGATATCTGCAGTACTAAATGCAATTCGTAAACAAGGAGTAGAAGAAATATATTGCCTGATTATTAGAAGATATATATAAAGGCAATGGTACATCGAGACCATCAAAACACGTGACGGACGCGCAGAAACCAATAAAATATCGGGAAAAAAAAAAAAAATGGGGACCATATAAAAAAGAGGTGTTAGGGGGCAGGAATAGGGCGTACAAACGATCCACCATCTCACCAAAGCTGTTTACCAGCTTGCTTGGAGGAAGTATTCAAAGAAGTTAGATTGGAAGGAGAAAGGATTAAAATAGGGAATCAGCACTTAAGCAATTTAAGATTTCTTTTCTTTTTTTTCTTTTTTTTTCCGCGAGTCAGCAGATGAACTGCAACAATTACTAAGCCTATTACTAACGATTTACTAACGATTATAATAGGCAAAGTCTGAAGATTTGTGGCCTTAAAATGAACATGAGAAAGATCTAAAGTCCAATTGTTCAATCAAATGTTCAAAAAAGAACAGTCGAAAACCAAGTTAAGAAGCAAATACCAATACAGGGCGAGGTACTAGAAGAACACCAAGTGACGAGTATGCAGTATGACCTAGGGCAATAAAAAAACTCATCAGATTTAAAAGACTAAATCATGTCATCAGTCGTACCCAAGTTGTTAGCAAATACCAATACAGCGAGGTACTAAAGCTTGACGAAGTATTATACCTAGGCAACCAATCAAGAAAAAAGACGAGTTAAATGCCTGCGATGGGCCGAGATATAGCAACGGAAGCGAATCAGCTAGGTTTGGGTGGAGTGCACTTCGTACATATATAAAATACGATAACGGAAGACAGGTCGTTTTCCCCACACCCCCCTGCACACTGTGATCTGAAAATTACAGGGAAAGATTTTTAACCAATGTGTCCTCGACCTCCCATCCTCGCTGCCCGTCATGGACATAATGGGATCTGAAACAGGAACTTGGACTATACATGACAGACCAAGCACAGTGAGTCAGAGAGTGAAATTAGGTAAGTTGCTCAAATGAGAATAGAAAGCTTATGCTAGAGTTAGGGGGACC
>NW_028234422.1:424269-426769 GCF_977035675.1 Penaeus japonicus
GTATATATAATACAAAGCTGTTATAGCCGCGGAATAAACCAGCGTAATGCCCGAGGGAGAAGAGAAGAAGTTTGGATAGCTGTGGGACGGAAAGAGAGACGAAAAGATTAAATGGAAAGGAGAGGGGGGAGGGGGTGTAGGAGAGGAAGGAGAAAGAGATGAGTGTAGATAGATATGGACGTATTTGTGTATGTATATATATATGTGTGTGTGTGTGTGTGTATGTGTGTGTGTGTGTGTGTGTATATATATATATATATATATATATATATATATATATATATATATAAATATATATATATATATATATATATATATAGAGAGAGAGAGAGAGAGAGAGAGAGAGAGAGAGAGAGAGAGAGAGAGAGAGAGAGAAATAGGTAGATTGAGAGATAGATAAAGAGAGAGGTGGGGGAAGGGAAAGGTAGAGAACAACAGAAATTAGAAGAAAAAAATATACACAAGGCAGAGAGAGACAAGCCTCCGATGCAGCCAGGAGCAGCCAAGGTTGCTTGCAAGTGCCATTAATCAGACAAGCGCTCTCCTCGCTTCTCACCTTCACATCCCCTTCGGCGCGTGGGACGAACCCTAAACCTTTGCGCCGACCGTTATTAACCTCTCCAAACTTAGCGAGTGCAAGGTGAGTGATAAGAACAGAGTCTTGGCTACAGGACTCTCTCTCTACAGGAGAGGGAGAGGGAGAGGGAGAGGGAGAGGGAGAGGGAGAGGGAGAGGGAGAGGGAGAGGGAGAGGGAGAGAGAGAGAGAGAGACAGAGAGACAGAGAGAGAGAGAGAGAGAGAGAGAGAGAGAGAGAGAGAGCGCTGAGGACTGAAAGAAGGAAGGAGCAAGTTCTGATTTGGTTTCTCTATTCTTTCTCTTTTCGTTCTTTGTTGTTGTTGTTGTTCTCCATCTTTATTTTTTCCTTCTCATTCTCATTCTTTTTCTTTTTCTTCTCCTTCTTAATTTCCATGCTTTTTCTTCCTGTTTTAGCGTTTTTGTTGCTGTTGTTGTTCTTCTTCTCTTTCGCCTCTTCATTCTCCTCCTCCCATTTGTTCTTTTTTTTCTTCTTCTTCTTCTTATCCTCCTCCTATTTCTCTCTCATATTTCCCTCTCCTCATTTTACTTCTTCTTCTTTCTTCTTCTTCTTCCTCTTTTTTCACCATTTTCTTTTTATATTTCTTCTCCTTTTTCGTCTTCTCTTGCACTTCTTCTTCTTTTCCTTCTCCCATTCCTTGCCTTCTCCGTCTGCATCCTCTTCCTCTCTACCTCCTTTGCTTGTTTTTCTTCCTCCCTATCCTCCTCCTCCTCCTCCTCCTCCCCTTCCTCTCTCTTCTATCTATTCATCCCTCCGGCAATGCCTGACTACAAATCATTCAAGATGTCATTCATTTTACGCATCAAAAAAAAAAAAAAAAAAAAAAAAAAAAAAAAAAAAAAAAAAAAAAAAAAACAAGGGTCACTTCAATCTGCAGATATAGCAGCATAGTCTAAATCGTAAGGGAGAGACACAACCTAAACAGAAGATAAAGGAGAAGTGAAGAAAGGCATAAAGCGAAAGGCATAGATGGTGTAGCAGAGATAAAAGATAAAAAAGGACGAGAGGGGGAAGAGATAAAAATGTAAATTAAAAGGAGCGAAGGAGAAAGGGGGAGAACGAAAGGTAAGAAGACGGAGGAGCGAGAAGCATGATAGCAAGGGTTGAAATGGACACGCCTTACGTACGAAGTTGTTGAGTAATAGCAGGGAACTTTTATTGATATTGCTTATTTTGCGTGTGGGCGCTCTGCCGTATGACTGCTACAGATTAATGCATAGATGAGACAAAACGACAGACAAAACTCTCTCTCTCTCTCTCTCTCTCTCTCTCTCTCTCTCTCTCTCTCTCTCTCTCTCTCTCTCTCTCTCTCTCTCTCTATCTATCTATCTATCAACCTATCTATCTATTCATTTATTCACCTGCTCTCTCTTTTTCTCTCTCTCACACATCTTTATTCTTATTTCCTATCTATATCTCTTTCACTCTAAACCGGTGTGTTTGTCCTTATTTGTTTATAAATACTTCACCCTGCAAAAAACATACTTATGAAATGTCTTTCTCACAAAATTAAAACCCTCAACCATCTATTGTGCATCTTTAATAACACTAGGAACACCCTTTACGTCTGCTAGTGAATCATGTGTTAATTCGGGTCATGAATTAGGCTTAACTACATAACCATCACAATCAGCCAAATATGAATTAAATGAGGCATATTTTTTTCTTCTTTTTAAAAATTGTCTTTGATGAATTTAAATTCCAGAGAGACTAACAGTTAAAAAGATTATATAGTACAAAGGGTTTTTAAAAACTAAATTGAGATCTCATACACGTACAGCTATATCCAGGTGTATATCATATAAAGGTATGGACTGGTTCATATATATAAATATATATCAAATAATGTATATCAATACACGTACCTAATGTTCGAACATGACTATTTAATTTATACACATTTA
>NW_028234422.1:432364-434864 GCF_977035675.1 Penaeus japonicus
TATGAATATATACATATATATTTGTATATTATATTTGTATATATGTATATATATACTAAATACTATATATATATATATAATATATATATATATATATATATATATATAATATATATATAAAATATGTATATAATACAAATATATATACATATAATATATAATATATATATATATAATATATATATATGAATATATACATATGTATTTACAATATATATTATAATATATAATATATATAAATATATATATATATAGTATATATATATATCTAAAAATATATATAAATAGATAATAGATAAGTATATATATTTTTATATATATATATATGTATATAGTATATATTATATATATATATATATATATATAATATATTATATACATACATATATACATGTATATATATATATATATATATATATATATTTATATATATATAATATATATACATTTATATATATAAATACAGATAATATATATATATATATATATATATATATATAATATATAGATATATATATATATATTTTAAAATAGGTTTACAGACAATACCCGTGGCACTCGGCAGCATTGCCCACGAGTCCCGGTCAGGGCCGATACTCAAAACTCTGGCAGTTTAAGACGTCGCAGGGGGGTTACGCTCTCGTAAGGTACGATGTCCCTACGAGTCGCAAATCTCCCATACTCAGAGAAAAAATAAAAATCGTAACCGAGAGAAAACCTCATAACCATAGTTCGATGGAATGCCCTCAGATGGCAGGACCATTTCGAATTGACCAATCAACAGTCAGCCCTTAAGATGTAACTGCCAATTATAAGCCATGGTCATTAGGGGGGGAGTGAGCGAGAGAGAGAGGGAGTGGGAAAGAGAGCGAGAGTGAGATATAGATATTATAAAAACAGATACACGGATATTTGAATGGATAAATAGACAGAGAGATACAGATATATATTTAGTGTGTAATATATATATGAAATATATATATGCATGATATATAAATGTTTATGTATGTTTGTATATGATAAATACATACATACATATATACATACAAATATATATATAATATAATATATATATAAATATAATATATATATAATATAATATATATCTATATGTTTGTAATGATAAATACATACATACATACATATATATATATATATATATATATATATATATATATATATATATATATATATATATGTATATATACACCTTTGTCTATGACAAGACACCTTCATTTCCCAAAGCTCTATAGTGTATTCAATATGTATTGTCGTAAACTCCATAGGGTAAACGACGAGCGCATTCTATAATTGCTTGTTATCTTCTTTATATCAAGTGGCTAGGGAGAATGGAGGTATTTGTGATACACAGATGCAATATAAATTGATATGACACCTTATACTGTGTCTGGGACAGTCAGTAATACATAATCTATACAAATCTCGTTTGCACAAGTCGGAACTAGCACGACTAATATATTTCCGGGTTCACACCGCTACGAGTGCTCGGGACCACCCTTAAGTTACGAGGTGCTGTGACGTCACGCGGGAACAGTAAAATAGTTTGAGTATGACCCTCGGAGCTCGCAGTTCGAGTTAAGACATGCGCGGCCTGGCTGCGCGGACTTACGACGTCGTTAGCTGTTTTGAGTATCCGGCCCCAGGGAGGTAAAATTTGTATTTCTATATCAAACGCGTTACTGTATTCTACCATCTTTCTTACATATATATATAACCTCGGTAACCTGATTTGTGACTTGAATTTCTAATTCATTGCTGCCGAGCGCCCACGGGAATTGTCTGCAAAACCTCGCTATCACTGCTCTGCTAACAGCATATAGGTAATTTCCATGATGATTGTAAGGCATCTTGTTAGACAATTCTTATAGTGGGTCGCGTGGTCTATTGGTTTAGTAGCCGGGGGCCGGATACTCAAAACAGCTAACGACGTCGTAAGCCCGCGCAGCCAGGCCGCGCATGTCTTAACTCGAACTGCGAGCTCCGAGGGTCATACTCAAAACTTTTAACCGTCCCCGCGTGACGTCACAGCACCTCGTAACTTAAGGGTGGTCCCGAGCACTCGTACCGGTGTGAACCCGGAAATAAGTCGTGCTAGTTCCGACTTGTGCAAACGAGATTTGTTTTGATTATGTTTTAATGACTGTCCCAGACACAGTATAAGGCGTCATATCAATTTATATTGTATCTGTGTATGAGATTATTATTTTTTATATAGAGAAAGTAACGGTGATTATACATCACGGCCAGCAGTGTGTTAAATCTGTGCGTGATCAGAACGGTTCATTCTCTATCGATATGAAATATAATTATTGGATGCGCATTCCTGCTTCAATAAAGTAACAAAATGAACTTTTAAACTTTATTGTCACCCAGAAAGAGACAATATGGCACTTTTTTTACATAACGCGAGCAGGGCTGGTTCAAGTTGATATATATGAAGTTTTAACATTAGGGAATATTGCTTTTATTCCTCTCCGCT
>NW_028234422.1:442364-450111 GCF_977035675.1 Penaeus japonicus
CCGCTCCATTTCCAAACAATGTCCGAAAGGGGGCTAAAATGAAGGAAATCACCTGCTACCTCGCTAGATTTTTTTATTAAGAAATACAGACATTTTTCTTTCAAGGATGACGAGGTTTCGTGTGTGTGGGGTTTTGGGTTTTTGCGTATGTTGTTGTGGGGTGTGGGGTGTGTGTGTTTTGGGTTTTTGGGCATGTGGGTTTTTCATTCAGTGTTAAGTAAAGAGGAGTATTTCTTTCTCTCTTTAGTGCGTCAATGTTTCATTTCAAAGGGTTTGGGTTTCAAATGGCTTTTATTTCCTACGTTTTTTCAAAACATCTATTTTGGGAAATTTTAATGTCATGATTGTTTGGGGATTTTTTTATTTTATTTAAAATGATTTATAACTTATGAATGAATTATGAATCATTAATGAATAATTGATTATTTTTGTCTTTGAATTGTTATTATTATCTTAATCATTTCTTTATCATTGACATTTTTTTAAAATTAGTACAAGTATTCTTTTTCAAATTTTATTATTTTTTCTTTGTTATCATTTCATTGTTACTATCATTACCGATTATTAATATCATTATTTTTATATATAATCATTCTTATATCGTTATCATTATATTTATTATACAAAACACATTGTTAACATCTTTATCATTATCATTATTATCATCATTATTATCATTATCACCGATATTGTTAGTATATCTATTTTTTTTATTAATGTTATCATTATCATATTGTATTATTATTATCATCCTATTTTTTGTTACTATAGTTGTTATTATTATCAATATCATTATTATCAATAATAACATTGTCTTTATTATTATCATCATCATTGCCATCATTTTGAATCATATTGTTTTTATCAATTTTATTATATCATTATCAACCTTTTTCTTATTATTATTGCTCTTCTTATTAATGTTATAATTGTTATTACTTTCATTGTTATTACTATTAATCTTATCATTCTTATTGCTCTGATTATTATCATCATTATTATTGTCATCAGTCTCATTACTATTAATATTTATTATCATTTGTATTATTGTTATTATTATTATTGTTACTATTACTATCATTGGTATAATCATTATCATTATTTTTATCATTATGACCATCATCATTATAATTATCATTATCATCCTCTTCACCTCATAGCCTTGTCCCTAATTTTTAAGGTTGTTATTATCATCATCATCATTATTAATTCTATTATTATCATCATCTCTATGATTACTTTTATCTTTATATTATTTTTATCATATTATCATTATTATCATGATTATTATTACCATACTAGTTATTGGTAAAACTATAGTCATTGTACCTCTTATTTAAAAACCCTTACAAAAAACTTTTTTAACTAATCATCAACCACTATCATATTTTTTCCCTAATTTACACAATCATTATCAAATCAGTAATTACCTTATTATGCTTAATTTAAACCTTTTCATTATCATTATCATCATCATCATTATCAATAATATGATTGTTACCATCATTATCATCATTGATATTAGAAGGAGCACTACTACAACTACCATCTTCACTTCTCCAAACAGAATGCCACGCCACGAAATCTGGTCGAGACGTGAAACATGTTATTTTCACAAAGACTAATGGCATAATGGACTCGTCCTTATTGCATTGGCAAGGGATATGTAGCGTTGTGTTTATATACGTGCGGAGGAGCTCGCGGGGATCTGATCTTCTCTTGTTGACACCCGCGACGCCAGACGTGAAATCTACCTTGAGGTGACGAATTAGCGCTGATGTTATTCGGCTCCTCATTACCTTGGGCTGTTTTCCTTTCTTTCTCTCTCTCTCTCTCTCTCTCTCTCTCTCTCTTTCTCACACTTTCTTTTTCCTCCTACTCGTTCTCTCTCTTTCTCTCGCTTTGTTCCTTTGTCTTTCGCTGTTCTTTGTTTTCATATCTGTATCTTAAACTGTCTCTCCATGTGTGTATATATATATATATATATAATTATAAAATATTAAAAATAAATATAATAATAATATATATATATAAATATATAAAATATAATAAATTATAAATATAAATATATAAAAATATGTATAAAATATTATACATAAATATATAATAATATAATATAAATATATAATATGGGATATAAATCAAATATTTTTTTATAAAATATATATATATATATAATATATATATATATATAAAAATATATATTATAAATACAAAACACACCACATACACACACACAACACAACACACACACACACCACAACACACACACACAGATTGAATATATATAAAAATATTTTATATATATTTTATAAAATATATATATTATGTTGTATGCATGTATGTAAGTATGTATGAGTATTATGTTGTATTAGGATGTATGTATGTTGATGTAGTATGTAGTATGCATGTAGCATGCAGCAGTATGTATTAGTATGAGTATGTATTATCATGTGTATGTATGTATATATATAATATATAATTCATATATATTTAAAAAGAAAATTTGATAGATAGATTAAATGTTTTATTATGTATAAAAAATATTAATATATATATATTTAAAAAATATATTTAATGTATTATGTATGTAATTATTATATATAAATATATATAATATATAAATTTTACTTACACAAATATTAATATATATATAAATATAATATATATATAAATAAATAAGTATATATATTATAATAGTATAGAAGATAGATAGAAGATAGATATAGAATAGATATATTATTAATATTCCCGTATATATATAATATATATATAATTAAAAATATAATAATATAAAAATATATATTTTATATGATATGTATTATAAAATATAATATAAATATATATTATATAATTATAATTTATATTATATATTAAAATATATATATATATATATATATATATATAATTTACACACACACACCACACCACACTCATATTATATATAATATATATATATATATATAATATAATTATATATTATATACAATATATATTAAAAATATAATATATATATATATATATATATTAAATATTTTATATATGTAGTATGTATAAATTATATATAATTATATATAATATATAATATATAATATATATATAAATGTATGTATTTTTATGTTGTATATATATAAAAATAATATATATATAAAATATATATAAAATATATTTAAATATATATATAATTTATTTAATATTTTAAAATATATAATTTTGTATGTATGTTTATGTTGTAAATGTATATATATATATATATATATATTATATATATAATATATATATAATATAAATATTAATAATTGAAGAGATGTTTTAAATAATATATATATATAATTTAAAAATTATATATATATATTTAATATACATATATATATAAATAAATATATATATAATAAAAAATAAAATATATATAAAATTGATATATATAAATTTTTATAAAATATATTAATATTATATATATATTTTATATACCCTAAATATAAAAAATTAATATATAATATATAATATATTATATATAATTTATATAAATTTTATATATACAAACTTATACACCCTGCACAACACTCATAGAAGTATTTAATATATGTCAAATAACTTGCAAGCATAACCAAAGAATATCAGCTATGGTTTTATGGAATTAAGTAAATGTCAAAACATAACCTTTCAAATAACTTATATTTTTTTTTTTGTATTTTTAACATAATAAGAAAGGTTTAAGCCCAGCCGGCTCCTTCACTTTGGGGTAGTTTGAAACTTTGAATTTTAATTTATTGATTGCTTGAGCAAATAATTTTTAAAACCCCCCCAATTGATAATTAGAGCCCTGGCTGGTTAGTTTCCCCCCCATTTGACTTTTTAACTTTTTTCTTTTGGTTGGGGGGGGTTTTTTTTTTGTTCTTGTTGTTATAATTATTCCGCTTTATTCTTGGTTGTTTTTCATTTTATTATTATTATGATAAATTTAACATCTTTATCTTTGTAATTACTACTTTTAAAAATTTTTAAATTTTTAAACATTATCTTATACCTCATCTTCAATAATACCCTTTTATTTAACCTTTCTTCATAAAGATCATTTTTTTTTAATCATTTTTTCAAACCATAACCCAAAAACCATTATTTTTAAATTAATACTACTATTATTGCCATTTTTTTGTTTCACCCCTTAAATTTAAACAAAATTTTCATTGAAAAGTGTTTCTTTTATCAAAAACTACTTATCTTTATGGGGATTGTGTGTGTTTTTAAACATGCCTGGGGTTATGATTTTGCCCCCCCCCTCTCCCCCTTTTCCTCCCCCTTTAAACCCCCCCTTTTACTTCCCTCCATTTAAAATTCCCAAACCACCCAACCCATCTCCCTTTTTCCGTGGAGCAACGCAAGGGCCAGATCCCTTTTCCCCTTTTAGTAAAGGGGATCGCTTTTTTCGCGGTAAAACCAAAAAAAAAGTTTCAAACGCCCCCCCGGGGTTAAGATAAACCAAAAAACCTTTGGGATTATCAGGGGTCGGGGGAACCCTTTCTTCCACTCTCAAGAAAGTTTTAAAAAAATTGTGTAAAATTTTTCCCCCCTAAATGTGCATTAGCTTAATAGATGCCCCTAAGCCCTTATAAATCCCCGGTTGGAGAACTTTAAATAAAAAAACGTAATGCAAAATTTGGTCCATCCCGGGGCACCTCCTGTTAAAATTTGTTTCATTAAAAACCATTTTCCCAATTAAAAAAAATGCCCCCCCCAAATGTCGCAAAAAAAAAAAAAAAAGTTAAAGTTTTAAAAAGGTTTTGCCGAGGTTGGGGCCGGGATTTTTTTGCAAAAGGTGCGAGAGAAAAAATTCCCAAAGCTCCCAAAAAAGACACATTCGAATTAAAAAATTTTTTTTTGGATTTCGAAAATGAAATAACTTTTTATGATATTAGATACAGAAATTTAGCTTTCTTATTTTTTGTAAATTTTGTTGGGGCGGGTACAACGGGAAAATTTAATAAACATTATATCTAAAATTACAACATAAATCCCCCGTGATTACACAAACACAAAAACATTTAACCCCATCCCTTAAAAATAAACAGGGTTTTCCCAAAAACAAAAATCAGCAGGTATGTTTTTAGGACAATTTTTCCCGATGCCTTACAAACGAAACTTAAAGATTTTCCCCAAATGTGATAAAAACAAAAATCATTTTTTCTTTATTGCAGTTTCTCCACCCCAAAGTCATTCCTTTATTTTCCTTTTTTTATTTTTATTTTTTTTTTTTTTTTTTTAGAGCCCCCCATTCCCAAAAAAACAATTTTATTTGACTTGGGTTTATACTTTTAAAGGGGTGTCGTGCTGTTTTCAACAAAGCATCGGGGGGGAAAAATTAAAAATTCGTATAATTCCCACATTCTCCTCCTTTTCCCCCTCTCACTCTCCCCTCTTTTCCCCTTTGGGGGGGGGGGGGGGGGGGGGGGGTCTTTTCTCCTTTTCTCCATCTCTCTCTTTTTCTCCTTTCCCCTCTCTCTCTCTCTATAATATATAATATATAAAATATATATATTTTAAAATATATATAAATATATATTATATATATATACATTATATATATATATATAAAATATAATATATATATATTATATATTTTAATATGTACAATTTTAAATATAATATATATATATAAAATTTTATATATAAATACAACAAAAAAATATATATATATTTTATATATATATATTTTAAAATATATATAAATATATAAATAAAATTTTATTGGTGTGGTGTGGTGTGTGTGTGGTGTGTGTGTGTGTAAAGTGGGGTTTGTGTTTAATTTCATACATCATAAAATATATATATATATATATATATAATTTTATAAAATATAAAAATATAAATATAATAATATATATAATTTATATAATATATATATATATATACATTAAAATAATATATATAATAATATATATAAATATATACATATATAATATATATATATTTTATATATATATATATATATAATATATAATAAATTATTTATATATATATATAAATATATAAAAATTAAATATATATTAAAAATATATATATTTTATATACATACAATTTCACTTTTTTTATAATAAAATAATAATTTATATATAAAATATTTTATATATATAAAATTATATTAAAATCTAAAATATATAAAAATATATATATATATATGTATGTATGTAAATAATGAAATATATAAAATATATAAAAAAAAAAAAATATTTAAAAAAATTTTATATATAAAAAGGTAATTTAATTATATTTTAAATTGGGGAAAAATATTAAATGTATATATTATAAAATTTTTATATATAAAATTATAATAATATATATTTTATTATAAATTACATAAAATACATATATCCAACCTAAATTAAATAATTTTAAAACACACCCCCAACACAAACACACCCATAAATATAAATATATATATTATATATAATAATAAATATATAAAATATATAATAAAAATATAATTAAAATATATATTTAAAATTTTTTATATATGTATATATAAATTATAAAATTAATTTTCTATAAATAAAATATATATAAATTTAAAAAAATAAAAAATAATATATATATATAAATAAATATAAATATATATATATTTTATAACTATAATATATAATATAAAAATATAATATTATATATTTTAATTTTTTTTGTGTGTTTGTGGTTTTTTTTGTTGTGTTTGTTGATAAATAAATTAAAACTACATAATATATTATAAAATTTTTAAAACCCCTCCCTCCCCTATAATAAAATATAAAATATAATAATTTATAAATTATTCTAAATATTTCATTGTAAAATTATATAAAAATTACTAAATTATTAATAAAATATTTTATAAAATATGTATGTTTAAATAAAAGCATTAATTTTTATATGAAATTTTAAATATAAATATTATTATTTTATATATATAAATATTAATATAATATATATATCTATATGAGACTGACTATCTAAAACACGCAAGAGATATTCAGTCTCATTCATACCTTTCTTTTTTACTTAAATATGTATATATATATATATATATCTTAAATATATATATAATATATATTAATATATAACTATATATACATAAATATATACATATAAATAAATATATATATATATATATATATATATATATAATAAAGAGATCGTAAATAGACATATATATATATATATATATATATATATATTATATATACTATATATATATATATAAGCATATATATATATATAATATATATATAGAATAATATAAATATTATATATATAGGCATATATATATATATAAATCTAATATACATATATATAATATATATATATTTATATATCATACTACATATATATAAATATCTATATATATATATATATATATATAATAGAATATATATATATACAATAGAGTATAATATATATATATATATATATATATATGTATATATACAATATATATATGTATATTTATATATATATATATATATATATAAATATCTTAATATCTATATATATATGTATATATATAATACATACATACACACACACACACACACACACACATATATCTATAACAGAAATATATATATATATATAATATATATATATATATAGATATAACATATATATATATCTGAAAGAATGTATACAAATACGTCTTCCACATAGTTGGGTGTATATATAATATATATATAATATATATATATATCTATATATATATATATAAATATATATATATAACCTA
>NW_028234422.1:480211-483314 GCF_977035675.1 Penaeus japonicus
TTCGACTCGGTACAGATATCTGCAGTACTGGATGCAATTCGTAAACAAGGAGTAGAGGAAATATACTGCAGATTATTAGAGGATATATATAGAGATGGTACAGCGACCGTCAAAATCACGCAGAAACCAATAAATACCAATAAAAAAGGGCGTTAGGCAGGGCGACACCATCTCACCGAAGCTATTTACAGCCTGCTTAGAGGAAGTATTCAAGAAGTTAGACTGGAAAGAGAGAGGGATTAAAATAGGGAATGAGCACTTAAGCAATCTAAGATTTGCAGATGACATTGTTCTTTTCGGTGACGGTCAGCAGATGAACTAACAACCAATTAATAAGCGATTTAAATAAGGAAAGTCTGAAGATTGGCCTTAAAATGAACATGAAAAAGACTAAAGTCATATATCTACAGTCGAACCCAGTTAAGCAAATACAAATACAAGGCGAGGTACTAGAAGCAGTGAACGAGTATTGGTATACCTAGGGCAACTCACTTAAGTCGAGTTACATCCTGCGAAGGCCGAGATAAAACGGCGAATCAGGCTAGGTTGGAGTGCCTTCGGCTAAACATAGTAAATATATTACGAAGTAGTCTGCCACTATGTCTAAAGAGAAAAGATTTTTGACCAATGCGTCCTCCCCGCCATGACATATGGATCAGAGACATGGACTACGACCAAAGGCACTCGAGAGGAAATTAGTAAGCGCCCAAAGAGGAATGGAAAGGCTTATGCTAGGAGTTAGCTTAAGAGACAAGAAGAGGGCCACATGGATCAGGCAGCAAACAAGATAGAGGATATACTCACAGACCATCAAAAAGAAAAAAGTGGCAGATGGGCTGGACACATATATCGGAGACAGGACAACAGGTGGACAAAGAAAACAACAGAATGGGTATTACACGACAAAGAAAAGACCCAGGGCAAGACCAATGACTAGATGGCGGGATGAAATAGCAAAATTTCCGCAGGAGTAAACTGGATCAGAGGACACAAGACCGGAATGACTTGGAAAAGAATTGAGAGAGGCCTACGTCCTGCAGTGATTGATACAGGCTGATTGTATGAATGATGATGATGATGATATATATGTGTATATATATATATCTATCTATATATATATATATATATATATATATATCTACATGCATATATATACACATTTATACATATATATATATTTATATTTATATAAATACTATATATAATGTATGTAAGTATGTATGTAATACACACACACACACACACACACACACACACACCACACACACACACCCATATATATATAATATATATATATATAATATATATTATATATATATTTATATTATAATTATATGTTATTATAATATATATTTAATATATATAAATATTATATATATATATATATATATCTAAATATATGCATATATATATATATATATATATATATATATATATATATATGTGTGTGTGTGTGTGTGTGTGTGTGTGTGTGTGTGTGTGTGTGTGTGTATGTGTGGGTGTGGGTGTGGGTGTGGGTGTGTGTGTGTGTGTATGTTTATATGAGCGTGGGCATGCATTTTAAATAGATGGATAGATAGATAGAGAGACAGGTAAATAGACAGATACATAACTAGATTTATCGATTCAATTTCAGTGTCTCTTTTTCATTCTTACTTGTTACTGTTACTGATCAAAAATCTTCTTTCAAACAAGTCAGCTTTTATCCATATAACCAACACAAAACTTTTGCAATCCATAGTCTTCTTTTCGCAACAAGTCTAGCGCAGTTTACAGTTCCTGTCATTACGCTTCTCATGTTGCACGGCACTGCAGTTTGGAGAGCATTCCTTTTATTGGAAAGGGAATTTGAGTTCGGAGTTCTTATGCATCTATTTTGTTGCGGGTTGTTGCAAGTAAAAACATGTTTGGAAATGAATTTATATTGGGTTATTTTACACTAGACTCTGTTGTGAAAATGTATTATGATTTTTTCTGGTAGTTTAATTGACACTTCTTTTCAATCACAGATCTAAACTTTAAATATATTAGCCATTAGATGGCATTCATTGTAAATGATAGACAAATGTGGTCGATCCTAATATCAATAATATTTTGGACGCCACTCAGTTCCAGGAGCAGTTAATGTCTCATAAAACTTAAAGAGGCACACTTATAAATGGCGAAAGTAAAAATTCCCCCTTTTTGAATACGTGGGAAAATTTTATTTTTCATTTTTTTCCATCTCTCTCTCCCATGCTGCTTCCGTTAACATCTCTTTACTCCTGACTCTATGATCAAATAATCGAAGACTTTTCGGAATCCTCTCTGTGATGTGAATTTGGTGCCTGAACATAATGGACACCGCACAGTGCCATTCCGGACTTGGATTCCGAGACACTACGGCCATTAGCACTAATGAGAGTTTACATCACGAGGCCACAGGAGCTGTTCCATCACCGTTCCCGGGGGAGCCAAAGGAGAGAAAACTTACTTCCGCATTTGTTCGAAATAAATCTATATATTCACGATTTTAATTATGAGTCTTCATTTTGTTTTCTACGTATTTTTTTTCTCTTTTTTTTTAGCTTCTCTCCTGCTATTTATCAGTATGCACCTATCATTGCTTTCTTTGCCTGTTATGCATGATATGAACCGTCAGTCTCAATTTTATTGCTTTCTGTCGTAGACCTTTGTTATTATTACTGAGTAATCAAATTATTTTTCTTATATTTTCTTACTATTTCTTTTACCATCTTACTCATTTTCTTATTTTTGCAAATGTGGTTTGATGTGTTGTCATAGCAATATTTGTTTTGTTATTATCATTGTTTTTTTCCTTTCTTCACTTTGTTTTATAAGCGTTTATATCTAATTGATTAGAACAATGGGCGTGAGGAGGATACAAGGGGGAGGGGTGAAGTCATCTGCTTAAAAAACTTGCAAACGTGCAAAGTATAATTCTATCAGTCACCCCTACCTGTTTTCTATAAAGTTAGTTTTCTTCACGTGTTTGAGATACGTCACTCATACTAATCACACGGACACTGCTAAGCGACTTGTCACAACACACCGACCCGCCAACCTGTATTACTTGTTTCATTCGTTGTGATACAAGCAAAAA
>NW_028234422.1:483414-490556 GCF_977035675.1 Penaeus japonicus
AAAACTGAGAAATATAATTCCGTTTATATTGTAAATTTGGCTTATTTCCTGGGAAAATTTTGGACATTGTTTCATATTCGTGAGACTATTTAATCAGTTCAATTCAGCAATCCATCCTTTAAATGCCTTTGATGTTGCCTTTTTTTCTCTTTCTGTCAAAGTGAAAAAATATCTGTCAATTTTTATCAGTCATGTATTCATTTTTACCAAGCCTATCAATCTGTCTGTCTAAATCAAACAAACAAAAATCTAATTGAAATTCGGATAACAAGAGGATCTTGCATACACAATAAAAAAAATGACAGAAAAAATAGCAAAAAACGGTCCCCCGTAATCTGAATTCAATCCATTATCGATTTCGACGCCGGTGGCAATAATCAGCGCATTTTAGTTTTGCAATAACACCCAAGTAAATGTTTTCCACTGGACTGGAAAGAACAATGAGATCACGCCTCGAGGCCCTCATACCTTTTAATATGAGCTCTTTGATCGCCCTTAGTTATTACAATACTCTTGGTTAATACCTCCTGGTGGCTTACCATCCCATTCGCGCTTACCTCCGCCACGGTCATCACACGCAGATGAATTTCGAATCTTCTAGTGCTCGAACCTGACCCTCTCCTTCCCACCCATCCTCCATCCTTATCAAACCCTATCCCTCCCACCATCCCCACTAACTCCTCTTCACTCACCCATTTCTACTCAATTTCCCTCCCATCCCTAACCTCACCACCCACCCCGTTGCCCATATCTTCTCATTCCTCAAACCAAACTAAAACATCCCTACCCTTAGATATCTCCAATTCCTTTCTCCCTATCTCCCCATCCCTCCCACTCCGCCCCCCCTCCCCCTCCTAACACCCCACCCCCCCAACCCTGACACAAAATGATATAAAGCCATCCCTTGGGGCAGGCGCTTAGTAATGAAAAAAAATGGAAATGCAAAAAAGCTTTCATGACATCAGGGCAAAGCAGTTCACAAAATGTAAATGCAATGTCGACGGAGTTCCGACCGCATCGCACCCGCCTTCACTGGTCTCATGTTTTCCTTGAATATAAATAAATAAAAAGGTGAAATATTTAAACGGATGTTAAAGGATCCAAAAAAAGGATATATATATATTCAGAGAGACGTGAGAGAGAGCGATTTTTCAAATTTTACGGCCTTATAATTTGGATACTACCGAGTGGGTGATATAGGATTGAGATCACTTTTGCCAGCAATGCTTGTGCTTTACCTAATTGGCTTAATCCAAATCATTCCATTGTTCTAATCGCAATGATAGTGTAGCTCCAATGTTCTTGCGCTGTCTTATCGGTTATTTTAGACAGTAACACGATAATAGTATTGATATAACGTCTCATTCTCATCTATCATTTTACAGAAACAAAGAAACATCTCACAAATATACATCGGAGTCTTTCTGTATACCGATTGAAGAGGTAATCGCTAAGATTTAAAATCAAAGTAAACAAAGTCGAAAGACAAATAAAAGTATTAGAACTTTACGACACTGACTCTTAACTTTCGGGGATTGGCATCTACCTCCCCCCCCCCCCACTTCCCTCCCCAGACCTTTAACATCACTTGCACCACCTCCACCCCACACACCACTTACCTGTACTTAAACTCGGAGTTCTTAAAAGCTTAATTGTGACGCTTGGAATGAATAGGGAGTATTCCTCTTCTGATAGGAAAACGCTGACATTTACATCGGTGGGAATAATATTAATCATTTGTTAAGGTGGCACATCACACACTTCGCCCGTCGTTTCAGACCGACACACAATGTGACCTTGTGAATGAATTTTCACGAGGCCACTCTCTCATATCTTGACATTCAGTATTGCTCTCAATGGAGATGAGTCTGTCAAGTTTGCCGGCGCTGCTGCGATCGTCTCCAAACGACTGCCAATGAGATGTGCTGGAGCATGAGACAAAAACATACCATGGTCCAGTTTGCAGAAATAGTTGATTTGTTTTGTTTCGCGAACAATTTGTTTTGACGAGGACGAATTATGTGTTCAACAGAAAACGGCGAAATACTAAGTATTATGCCCACAGCGATTTAGCTCTTTGCAATATTGCTGCGCTGAGATGGCGCGAGTGGAGGCTACATGCGACCCACTTTTTAGTTGTACGGATTAGGGTTTTGTGTGTGTGTGTGTGTGTGTGTGTGTGTGTGTGTGTGTGTGTGTGTGTGTGTGTGTGTGTGTGTGAGTGTGAGTGTGTGTGCGTGTTCATGTGTGTGTGATATTATGTGAGTGTTTTGATAAAAATAGTGTTATCTGGCGAGCGATGAGCAGACCCAGGGCATCGTTCAGTACCAAAACACTCATACATTGCCCTTCTCAAGGAGTTCGCGCTCAAGCAACACGAAGCCGAAGGTACCCCGTAATTGTTGAGCGAACCAGACAACTTACGGAGGCTAACCGAGGCGAAGGTAAATAAAGATTTCTTGCGGCCAGCGCTCGTAAACAAACAGCCGGAGCCGACTATAAACAAAGTAACAGCAGGCTGAGGGTTTTTGACTGATCCACGAACAGATGGCGTGTTCAGTCGCGGTTAGAGGAGAGTATAAACATGTTTAATGAGTCATGGATATCTTTCCTCTATGTGAGAAGATTTTTTTTTTTTTGTTACCGAAGCTACTAAATTTCTTTTACATCCGATGCTGAGTGAGATTACGTCTTAAAGCATATTTTAGACATGCAATCTCCTAGGTTATCGATCGGATGTCAAAATGAACATTATGCGTTTCTACCAAGTATCTATGTATATATATTGAGTTTGTTTGTGTGAGGTGTTTTTTGGGAGATGTGTGTATGTGTATGTGTATGTGTGTGTATGTATATGGTGTCTGTTGTGTGTTTTCAAGTATGTACCATTACATATTCCCGGTAAGGCAAAACAGTCATACATTGTAAACACTCTATATCACACCTTGCCTACAACCAAAATTACAAGCCCCCATCGGACACAAAGTCCTCTTGGCATGCACGCCCATTCCTGCAAAGAAAAGACTGGGATAGGGTCAAGCTGGCGAAGAATGCCACTAGAATTAATTCCGGTGAGAAAGACAAGCCGATAGATAATCTTTTGTACGAGAAGGACTCTCCAGACTTCAAGAGCCTCTGCCAATCTCTTACAAGTGTAATCATGTGACTGCAAACTCACTCTCTCTCTATTCTCACTTCATTCTCTCTCTCTCTCTCTCTCTCTTCTTTCTCTCTCTCTAGCGTCTGGTTTGTACAGAGGCCACACATCCCAGTGCAGTGGGCATCACGCATTGGTAAGACCAAGCTTAGATCGAGTCAACACTCGTTGACAACACATTCTCTCACGGTCAGCAACTTCGATACAGACGAGCATCGCTTCAGTGCTATAAAGCCCGGCGAACATCGCTTAGCAAATCTAGCGTATCCTTATCGTTTTCATCTCTCTCTCTCTTGCGATTTTCCCTCTTCATGATTCTACATCCAGCTAATGTACTCTGATGGATGATAGTCACAATATTTAAATCGATCTACTATTCACTTGATTAATCGATTCACTTAACTCATTCATCTCACTCTAGTTCTATACCTTGATTTCTCTGTATCCTCTTCTATTGACGTTAAAAAAAAGAAAAGAAAAGGACAGAAGAAAAAAATATATAATATAAATTCTTATATATATTTTAGATAAGTATAAATATAACTATATATATAAATATATATTATATATAAATATATATATATATGATAAACTATATATATATTATATATATATATATTTATATATATATGAAAAGTCTCGTCCATAACCGAGTGTGCGGAAGAAACTCGTGGTGTGGACTCTTCCGAAATAGCTCAGGACACAGGTAGGCCATGTTTTCGGAAGGAAACAGGCTTTTGTTGGAAGCAAAATACGAAAATATGACGGTACGTCCAAGGGGCGGATAACCTTTATCTTGTTATGTTAACTTAATATACATACCACGTATACACACATGTGCGACTGAACCAAATTAGTAGTGTGCTTGTGGTGTGAGCTTTGTTTACGTCCGTGCGATGAACTAACTATTATAACCCTTTCGTACAGTGGGATGCTGTGTCAAAGGAGAGATCAACATCACTACTCGTGAAGAACAAGGGATTATGACAAGGTGGTCATTTCTAATTGGATTGCCCTAATGTTTGATGCAGGGGAGTGATTTTCTCTCATTTTTTTGATCGTGGGAGAGGGAATATATACATATATACATCTATATATATATATATATGTATATATAATATTTATAATGTGTTTGTTATATCTATTAATATATTATATATATATATATCTATATATATATATAAATATATATATAAAGATGAGAGGAGAATATATACTTATATATATGTTGTTATATTTGTGTTAATATGTAATATACATCTAATATGCTTATATTATATATATATGTATATTATATATAAATAAGCCTATGTAGATGATATATTAATATTAACATAAATTAAACATTACATATTATATATATATCATATATATATATATATATATATAAATATATATATTCTCTCTCTCTTTATATATACTATATATATATTTACATATATCTCTATATAAATCATGTATATATAAATAAAATTATATATATATATTAATATATACAAAACACATAAATAAATAATATATATATACCATTAGTCTATCTTTTTTATAAGTATGTATGTATATATACTGAACACATCACACACATACAATTATCATAAATACCTAATACTATATATATTAATATAAATGTATACATACATATATGTATATAAAATCTATATCAACATATAATCAAATATATATATTATATATATATATATTATATATAAAAATATATATCATATATATCATATATATATATTATATATATTATATATATATATAAATATATATATTATATATATATATCTAACATATATCTTATCCTGTATATATTATCATATACAGTATACATATATATATCTCTCTATATCTATTATATCTATATATATATATATATTAAATGTATATAAATATATATATATATACTGCACACACATATACATACACACATACAATTATCAATAAATACATAATAAGATATATATATATTCATATCTTATATATATAATAAATATATATATATAAAATATATATACATATACATACATTCCATTACATAATATATAAACATATATAAAAATTATTTATATACATATATATATATACATACATACATATATATACTTATATTATATATATATATATATATATCCATATATGCATATATTATATTATAGATATATCAGCTATATATTTATATATTATCTATATATATATACTATATTTATTATAAAATATATTATATATATATTTATCATATATATCAATTATATATATATTAATTTATTTTTTATTATATATATATATTTATACATAGATATTATCTATATATAATATTATATATATATATATATTATATATAATATATATCATATATCTATCTTATACTATAATATTATATATATTTATATATTAAATATATATATATAGATATATATAATTATTATATATATATCTGTATATAAAATATATATATAATTAACCACATGCGCACCAAACAAGCACATACTCACAATCACACACACGCGCGTGTTGCGTGTTTGCGTGGGCGTGTTGTAAAGTGTGGCTGATTTTTACATTCAGGTATCATATCACATGTTTAGTGTAATTATATAATTAGACTTGCTGATATCAATTTATCATAATCATGACACAAGACAAATCAGCTTACAAGGGTTAAGTACTAGGGACTTCTTGTAAAATATCATCAAGTTTTAGTAAAGTAAATGTATAAAAATAAAAATAAAAAATCGTGTTACTTGTAAGCTCTCCTCTATTATTTTACTGAACAAATACGAATGTCAGTCATCAAAAAGTTATGAAGGACAGTCTGCAATTCACACGACGTGACAAAGTCATAACAATTTATTTTGAAAAAAGGGGAACCTTGATCAATGAACTGGTTGTGCGAGAACAGTTCTTGTCAACTAAAATCCACCATTTAAAATGGGGAGTTGAGTGTGGATTGGCAACGACGCCGCGGACCCAGCACCTAAAAAATTATATAAAATATTTTTTTTTCTATGCTGTTTCACTACGTAAAATTATTATAAATCTCAATCTATCTAATTTGTGAATGGTAATTCCTCATGTGTTGGTGTGTGTGTGTGTGTGAGTCGTGTGTGTTATGTATGTGTGTGTATTTACATACACGACACATAAATATATGCATCAATTTGTAAGTAATGTATATGTTATGTATATGTATATATATTAGGTATTGAATTAAGGTATTGTTCGATAATACCAAAGATACAAAACATGCACATTTATCTTTTTTTCTTATATATTCCATGGGTTATAAATCCGAGATATCACTCTGATCCGAGATGGTGGATTAATTTCCCATTTTAACGACTAAAATTACATAGCCCCCCCCCCATAGAGATAAGCAAGTCTGCCATAGTCCCTAAACGCAATCTAACCAAGTACCACCAACCAGACGATATAATGGAAGCCACAAAAAAAGGACTAGCAAAGTGTGACACTGGCTCCCCCATCGCGTGTAACAAAGGCTTGTATATCCAATCTATCTTGACAATGTTGCCGTTTCATATCTATGACATACTGCCAGCTCCCGGAATTATCGTCGGAAGTTGGACATCGGAAATACATATCAAATGGCTCTTTCACAAAGCCAATGTCTGGTCAGATGCTCGAGGGTAAACACGTCCTCTGGTTACACATGTTCTGTACGTTGGCCTCGAATGTGCGTGATGAAAGTGTACATGAATGATGAAAGTGTACATGAATGATGAATGGGTAAGCGTCTTAGTCTTATATGGGAATGGTAACCACAACATTAATTCAATAATACTAACGATGTTTATAACAATAACCGAACACTAATCATGGTAATATGATCAATATTTAAGAGAGTATTAAACCATACACGATTGAATGAATGAATTTCGACATAAAAGAAAAGAAGAAAACAAAATCAATTACTTGACAACATAGTAAATATAATTCGGCAAAAAGAATCTATGAGCTCTAAAGCGGT
>NW_028234422.1:490656-495656 GCF_977035675.1 Penaeus japonicus
TGACAAACAATGACAAGTATCCGACACTGTAAATACGACAAAAACGAGCGAAAATAAAAACCTGGGAAACCAGGGGGACAGCCGAAATGAGGTTGCTCCCACTGTTTCCCCTTTTTAACTGGCATGATTTTTTTGCAGGTTTTTCTTTTTGGGGTTAAAAAAAGGGCCCATTTGGGTTTGAATTTATGATGATAATTTTTTATTGGTTTTGTTATCATTGTTTTTGGATTAAGAAATTACCCTTACTATTATTGCTGTTTTTTTATTAGTCTTTTCTTTTTTCTTCTCTTTAATTTTTATTATCATCATAACCCTACTATAATTTTTTTTAATTTAATCTTTATTCTATTCCCACCCTTTTTATCATCCCAAACCATTATCCCCCCTTATTTTCATTTTATTATCCTCATTATTATCATTATTACAAATATTTTTATCTTTCTCATTATGCCCTTTTTTCCCCATTATCATCATTTTTTTAAAATTAAATTTCATCATTTCCCTATCATTTCTTTATTACTTTACTATTATCATCTATTACAATTCATATTATCATTATTTTTTTTTTGTAGAGGGAAGGGGATTTTACATTGGAGAAAGAATGGCCCTGCATTTCAATATGCTTTATATTTGCTTCCCAAATTGGGCCATATTTTGGGTTGATAGTTCAAAGCTTATCAAAATGTATATGTATGATTACCCGTCGCATTGCATTTTTTCCCCTGGTATGCAAAATTTTTCATTGAATATTCAGTTATTGATTTGAGGGGGAAGAGAGAGAGGGGGGGGGGGTTGGAGGGAAGAGGGGGAAAAGGGAGAGGGGGAGAGAGAGAGGGGGAAAAAAGAGAGAGAGAGGGGAGGGGGAGAGAGAGAGGGGGGGGAGAGAGAAAATGGAGAGGGGGGGGGAGAGAGAGAGGGGAGAGAGAGAGGGGGGGGGGGGGGGGCGAGCGGGAGAAGAGAGATGAGATAGATAGATAGTATATAGATAGTAGAGAGAGAGAGAAAATGCGTGTGCGAGAAAGAAAAAAAGGTTAAGAGAAAAAATATATAGAGGAAAGGGTTTACAAAAATAGAAAGAAAAAGAAAGGAGAATCAAGCTGTACTTATCCCAATTTGTTTTAGTTGATTTCAAAATTGAAGTTTGAAAGATTTAAATTAGCTGTACTCGGGTGAGTGTGGCCCCCTTGCCCTACTCCCGGCCGGGGAAAATTTTTGGTATTGCAACAAAATTAATTTTTTCTTTAACAACAAACTTCAATCAAGGATTCAGATGCAAACAAAACCCATAAGGCAAGGGAAAAAACTCAATTTCTTTTACTTTAAGCCCTTCCACTCTCAATCAACAGCGGGAAAAAACTGGAAATTTTTTTGCTATAGATTTCCACCCCATATTAAACCACTTTTTTAAAGTAATAATGAAATTACCTCTTTGCTCGTTTATCGAAATCGGGACTCAGAGTGGAATCGCGGGGGGCTTTCCCCTTTTTCCCCCAAAAACCCAATTTTAAAACCCTTTTCCCCCCCCTTTTCACATTTGGGTTTAAAAAGTTGTAATCTTTTTTAAACTAAAGTATTGATAGCAAAGTTTTACAGACAATCCCCTTGGGAATTAGTTAGAAATGCGTCACAAATCAAGTAAATTACCGAGGTTGTTTACTTTCAGTCACTTTATTCACAAAAGAATATATACACATCAGTATACAACTGAAAATGAGCAGATAAGCGCTGATTTCTTAATTTCTTGATTTTTTTTTTTAAAGAGGACTATTCACTATTGACTTAATATCTTGAAAAAAAAAGAAGAAAAAAAAGAAAAGGGAATTTTTGAGAAAAAATTTTGCAAACGCAATAAAACTTGATGGGCAATAACAAATTTTATTCAGAAAAATGATGAGATAGAAATCCCCGTGTAATGAAAGGTAAAATGAATGTGATGATAGTAAAAAAAAAAAAGTATGTGAAAAAAAAAAAAAACAATTATATATCAAAAAAAACTCCATTAATTTAAAAAAATCCATCTCACATCCCCCCGAACTGCAAGAATAAGAAAAATTTAAAAATAGCGCATAAGGGAAATATGAAAACTAACTATGTAATATTACAATAAAATAAAAAAGGTGGGAATTTTCGTGTGTTCCTTTTTTCATATCTCATATATTCACTTGTATCCAAAAAATTCATTTCGTAAGGTTTTTAAAACAAGCGTTTCACGAGGCTTTCCCGATTCACAGCGTCGGACGTAAACCCAAGCCTGTGATTTGGGCCCGGATCCCCAAACTTTATGAAAGGGCGAAATTTCATTTAAAAAACATGAACCCCCCCAATACCAAAAACGATAAACCCGAATCCTTTTTTTTCATCTTTCCCTTAATTAAAGGGGAAAAATTTTTTTTCATACTCCCTCTCTCCCTTTTTCTTCACCTTATCCCCGTAAAATTTTTTGTGACTCTAATACTTAACGCCATTTAAAAAGCTTTTAAAATGTCATACACATTTAGCGGGGTTTGTCTGACCAATATTACAGGTTTCTCAAAGTTTTGGGTAAAAAAATGAGTATTTCATAATCCGGTAATTGTGGGCTGAGGTAGCCCGAACAACAGCAAAAAAAAAAAAAAAAAAAAAAAAAAAAACAAAAAAAAAAAAAAAAAACCAAAAAAAAAAAAAAAAAAAAAAACAAAAGGGGTAAAAAAAAAAAAATGACAAAAAAAAAAAAAATAAATGATTAAAAAGGGGGATAAAATGGTAGTAATGGGGAATATTTATTAAGATAATGATCCCTCAGTTTTAAAGATATGATTTGTAAAATGATATGATATTTGGGAGCAATGGTTAAAAATTTCAGAAAAAATCATTAAACATTAAACCTTTTTTTATTTATAATCGTTGTATTGTTTTTCTTACTAAAGCCTTATATCACATTCATCCTTTTTTAAAATTATTTCATAATAATAATTGTTATTAAAAAATTTTCAAATTTTTTATTATTTATTTTTAAAACAAAGATAAAAATTTATAATAAAAATTTAAAAATAATTTAAAAATGGTTTATAAATAATTTAAAGATAATAATAAAAAAATGTAAAAGATAATATTTAAAAATGATAAAGATAACATTATTGTTATTATCATTTTTCACATTATCCTCACCAAAAATAAATGGGAAATTTTTTTATTGTTTTTTATATTTTATTATTGTTATTTTATTATCATTTTTGAAAATTATTTTTACCTTTATAATTACTAATGTTTATTATTGTTTTTATTTTATTGTCTTTTTTATCTTTTCATTATAACTATCACATGGTATCGTTTTTTATTTATCATTATCATCATTATATTATCACCTTTTTTCATTTTGCTATGATTTTTATTGGTATTGAAATGAAAATACCAACAATTATCTATGCGAATATTTCTTCTATCAGTTAATTAACTTACCCGTGTCTTTTGATTTTGAAAGCCCTTTTTTTTTAAACATGATGACAAACAACAAAATATTTTAGAATTAGCTATTAAAAAATAAAAAATGAAATTAAAATCGCTACTGTAAAAAAGAGGATTTTTTAAGACACAGTGTGGTCTAAAAATAATGATTGAAATACCCGTCGATAAAAATGATAATTCAAAATAAAAGGAAATGATGATGGTCCAAATTTGAAAAAAACAGAAATTTAAAGGGAAATGATGAGAGTGCAATTTGAAATAATAGTGATAATAGGAAAATGATGATGAATTACCCGTAAACAGCTGCCGAGATCAATCACAAGCAAAACTTTTTACTGGTCGCTTTTACGAGCCCGTAATTTTTATTAATGCTGGTTTAATACAGATTTAATGCAGTTCCTTGGGGCCCTTAATTCTTACCCATTTGTAATGATTATCGAAATATAAAGTGGCTTAAAATCATGTATTTGAGTTGTGGAGAAATACGGCGATCGTAATTGCCGGATTTAAATTCCAAAAAAGGAAGGTGAATTTGTAAAAATTTTTTTTTTTCTTTTTTTTTTTTTTTTTCTCTCTTTCTTCCTCCTTTCCTCTTCTCTCTTCTTTCTCTCTCTCTCTCTTTCCCCTTCTCTCCCCTCCTCTCTTTTTCTCTCCCCCCCATTTTCCCCCCATTCCCCATTTTCCAAAAAAATTCTTATTTTGTAAAATGTTTTTTAGCCGGATTATAAACACGGTATATATATATTATATATATTTATATTAAAATTTTTATATATAAAATATATATATATATATTATATATATATTTTTTTTATATAAATTATTTTTATATATATATATAATATATATATTATATATAAAAAAAAAAATTTATTTTATATATTTATATAATATATATTATATTTTAAATTTTATATATATATTATTTCACCCCAAAACACACTTAAAACCAATATAATATTATTTTTCTTCCCTTTTTTTTTTTTTTTCTCTTGCCCCTCTATTCCTCTTCTCCTTTTTTCATCATTATGCATATTATTATCTTTTTTCTTCTTTTCCTCTTCGTTTTCTTTTTCTTCCCCCTTTTCTCCTGTTTATTACTCGCTTCTGTGAATTTATTTATTGATGGAATCTTTATCCTAGTATTTTCGCATTTTCTGCAAGATGATAGGGATTCACTCATTTATTTATCTTAATCCAATCATTCATCTAAAAAGCCAACCAACAAAAAAACAAAATGAAAACACACACCATTCTTCAAAAACCCCAAAACATCAAGCAAAAAAAAAGTATATACATACATCATACATATATATAATATATATATTTATATTTTACTTATATTTTAAAATATTTATATATATATTATACAAAACACACACCCACACATTATATTTATATATATATTTATATATATATATATAAATAATATAATATTTTTAAAAATAATATAATAGTATAATAATAATAATAATATTTTTTAATAATAAATAATAGATATATAATATAATAATAATATAATATAATATTAGAAGTAAATAGAAAAATAATAATAT
>NW_028234422.1:498156-513156 GCF_977035675.1 Penaeus japonicus
AGGGCGGCAGAAAATCAACTTGTTCGTAAGCTGAATTTTTGTATCTTTTCATGTTTCTGTATAATATTTCATTACAACAAATGTCGTTTCAGGTGTCTGAACTAATACATATACCAACTGCCAACAGACCGGGACCACAATAACAACAACACAACCCCATAAACCCCCCACCCACTCCTAACCCCCACTCCTCAAATTAATTCACCTACATCACACCCTCCTTCAACCATCATAACAAATTAACCTTACCAACAACCTACAATAACCACACCGAACATCTAATCACTTAACATGCTATATAAACGAAATAGAGGAGTTCGCACGTTTGTCATACTGAAATCTCCCTGTACTATGAACCGACCATGATGACGTACCGCATACTATCCACAGTACGCCTAATACTTATCTAAGTCCTGCAATATGAAGAAATAATTCTCATACCTCCCGTGTCACCGTGTTATAAACAATAGAGAATAGTCCTCTCAATATGCACTATCCCTCTCGGCATCACCTACTAAATGATCCAACTAACAAGATCTGCCCCTCATGTGCCTAAAAGTGTCACACCTTATGAGATGTACCAAATACAAATCGCCACGTAATGCTCACACTATACAGAGAGTCCTCGTCCTCAAGACCTATCCTCCACTATGCAATCCCTCTCTCTCTAGAAGCATATTAACTCAATAGACCCATGATGTTGTGTACATCAATAATGTAACCAGCTAGCGCAGATCAGATCACTCAATCACCATAGCATAGAACCTCGAGTGTGCCAAGAGATCGCGCTCATAGTACATTATCCGTACACGTTCAGAGTGTTGTTCCACTCCTATCCAACGTGACTCACGCCCATACTCATTTCGTAACCTAACTCATCAAATCTCACTCTCTTACGCTCTCACCTATATGTCTCATCTCACGTCTAGTCAGCAGCCAGATCTAGCCACTATCCTCTAACTTCATCACTACCTGTGAGACCCGTTGTCCTGTCTGGTGTCTCAGCATCTACCCCCTAGAGATAATACAATTGACCTCTATCCCCTCTATCCCGTGCTCGTAGTCTTCGAACTGCGTTAGCCCTGTAGTGTTTGTACTACTATATCTCATATCCATTATATGATCATGAGTGCAGATACATATGCAAGTCGTTCCCACCACAGTACGATGCACTTCTACGCTTGCACGTGTACAACCTCAGTGCCTGTACTCTCAGAATGTACCGATAGATCTTTCATTTAAGAGACTTGTAGAGAAATGCGCATCCATAATTCATAGACCGCCCAGTGTGTGCCTAGTACACAGAAAATGCTGTCCCGCATGTGATAACGTCACTATACTGTGTCCATGTCAGTAGAAAATACGAGTTATAACCATGACTCCGCCTCAGCGATTTACTGTACGCCTCTGGCCCCTTTAAGATAAATCCCCCTCTGATGATAATAGACCAGCTTAGATATCCAGTTGAGATCTTTTTATATGTCCCTACACCTGTTCTATCTACTATATTAATAGTCTTCAAGGAGGCTACCACTGTAACAGAAAGTTAGATCAATAATCTCTTCTATCGTCACACGCTTGACACCGCTATAAACAGCACTGCTCGCCCCACTAAACTCTGCAAGAATTAACTACTCGCCCTAAACTTCTCGCCATCTCTTTCTACAAACTGTAAGACGCTTCCTTGAACCTCATGCTATGTCCCTGATGCATACTCATAGACTCTCACCACCACTCATACCCGAATCTTGTGTACAAGAGTCATTTAATTAGAGTGTGTGTGATCAATATCCTACTCCCTGAGTTTGAGTGTCATAGAGCCTCTTGTGTCTGATTCGTCTCTTAAGTTGCCAGTGCTTCCCCATGCACATGTAATGTCCCACTATTAGAATAGATATGTCACCCGTGTGTGACATACTGTTAGATGCCTGTTGATCCCGTCCCTCTTAACATAACACCCCAATAGATCAAGATGACTCATGTGTATGTCTGTGTATAACAAAATAGTAACTACACATGTGAACGTTGACTACTGTGAGTACTTATTTTTCAATGACGTTTCACTCATCGTGAGTGTGTGTCCGCATCGCTCTCGAATAATACATAGTAGTCACATAGCCACATCATATTACAGCTCTGTGTTTATGTGAAAGGAGTCTTATGTCTGATACTCGTCTATCAGTCATGTCCTAACGCTCTCGCCAACGCTTAGATCTTAGTGCTAGCTCGTCTATAAGTCCTCACTAGTACCACCCCTCCCCTCCCTCACCTCCCAATCGTGCCCCCCCTCTTCCTTCACGAGAGTGTACCTTAAAAGTTCCTAGAAGTGCTCCTGGAACGATTGACGACTGACTATAACAAGCACTATCGCTCAGCTCGATGATAAGAATAATATATATAAGATAGTCTGAATTCTAAGCATAATTCGAAATAGTGATCAAGAGAGATACTAATAAGCTCTGACTAATGTGAGCATCTCGACTGAGATAAAGAGACAGGTAGAAATATTGTCACCACGCAGAACAAGATCATTCCCCTATTAAACAAGAAACTCGCCTGGCGTCACTACTGTACCGTGAGTGTTGTCTGCTACTCCCACTGAGCAAGGTGTCAATTTGAAGCGCGTGCGCGTAATGTGAGCAAGAGTTATCGCCACCTCTCCGATACTGTCTTTTCTCTACTAGAGTGCCTTTCGTTACTGAGAGACTAGCTAGTGTCCTCTCTCTGTATAATTGTGACATAGATAAGTTAAGTGTGATCTAGATCATCAGAATCGTGGTAACACATAATATGCTACTTACTATGAGGATGTCGAAGCGTGAAACTAAGATACCGCTCACGAGTTTTATGGCGTCAGGCGCACCTAAGCGCGCTATATGTACTAATGAACATAACTCCAGTTATGCTTTCTCCTCTCACGCAAGGAGACCCTAATAGCGCGCTCTCATGTCTCGTTGTTTGGCAATGAGATCTATCAGATATCTAGGTTGTGACTCGCTTCTTTATTAGGTGATCCTCCAGAGACTTACTCAGTAGATGTGTCAGGTCCCTTCGTCCACCTCACCTATAACTTACTCTGATAGGTCCGTTTGCCACGAAGTAGATCAATATCTCATATGATTTGGTGTGCTCTGAGATAATTCAATGTAACGCCTTGTTTTGAGGTTTGTTCGTTCCTGTCATATGTGTATACTGATACCTTGTGTCTGACACATGTACGTGATACGTGTCTATACCTCGTGTCCCCATCTTGTATCTTTCGTCGCATCTCACTACTCTGTCGCTAATCTAGTTCTATAATCGTGTATAATGCTCTGACTTGTGACTGTATCTAATTATCAATTATATCAAAATTATCAATTATATCAAAATTATCAATATATCAGATTATCGTTTCTACAAATTACTCCTTATTATCACATTATCATTATCTCAAATTATCAATTCAATGAAATATCATTTATATAACCAATTATCAATTCTCTAAATCCACCAATTAATAACAATATCAATAATCTTCAAATTTACACTTATATGAAATTACTTCAAATCTATATGAAACTTATCATTGTAACACGATCCAGTCTTTTCTACCCCTCTCTGTATATCGTGCTCAAGTTCTCGTATTCATGTGTTTGTGTCGTGAATACACTTATACATACACTAAATGATCGTCACACTGGTCGCTAAATGAGTATCACGATAGAGCCAACAAAGAGACTTGACCACACTTCTCATAATCCCCATATGTGCAACCACCCCTAATGAGAACGTCTAATTCTCCCTCTCGCCTCTAATCATCAGCCATAGTGTATATCCCACTCATATCAGAATTCACCTACTGTATATCTGCACCTATCATAGTCAATAAACTTCAACTCGAACGTTAGTGGTAAACTACTTTTGACTCTATCCCCTTACTGATCGACTTAACCTCCTCAACATCCATGCCGCCTTGCTCACAATGAGTCATGTATATCACTCCCACTCAAACATCGTTCTACAAAAGTCCCACTCATGAGTCAGCCTCGCATACCATAATGTGTTCTACGCCCCAGCTTACCTCTTTCAGAATACTAATATACCACTACTCTCATGAGAGTCCCTACTCGAGACAGACTGTTAATGTCACTCACAAATGTCAACTCGAGTAACTTAACTACATAAAATCTGTCAGTGAAAACACTAAACTTGTGACTAATGATGATCATACTTGACATTCTCTCATATGTGTTGTCATGTTCATCGTGCTATACCCTCATCCTACTGATCATCGCTCTTTCACACATCTCTCTTACATCATAAGTGCTAAATGTACACCTCAGGATATAGACACTCTCACCCGCCTCCTTCTGACACACATCTCTCCCCGCACCCTCCATCACATCTTCACTACTCGCTCCAAACTCTAGGACGCAAACGCTATAGATACCGCTTAACTATCAGACTCTCTCTATATAGTATTCTCAGTCTTGTAATCATCAGGTGCTCACACTCTTCGAGAAGTCAAACTATGACTCCCTCACACAGTTAAGTTCTCCTGTAGAAAATCGTACTACCCGCTTACACAGATATATACAGTACACAGACAATAGGAAATCCAAACATAGAAAGAGATCTCTCACCCACCACCCATTCACCAACCAGTATATAATTACTACTCTTAAAATTACAATACATAAATATCTACCAATTTAACAACATAACCGCTAGTTACACATATATCACAAACTCAACCACTTGATAACTTCTACTCTTAAATATCAAACATAATTAAATGAAAGTTGTAAAGATCATTGTGTAGTCTGCGAGGTACATATGTGAGTAGATTGTTTGTACAGTAATCTATAAGTAGAAATGTGACTACACGCATCATAGACGCTATAATTCCTTATTACCATCATGCCTTCATACGACTCTCTCCAGACTCGCTAATCCCCTTCCTATGCAATTTCGAATCTTCACACATTGTCACACTAGAGTGTGACTCAAGATAGTGAAATTCACTACATAAGACTCACTCATACAAGAGATTAACTACACAATGTTACCACATATGTCGTATATGTATATAGAATATGAGTAAATCGTCTCTCATCTACTATAGTGTCCTGTTATAGTTTGATAGTAAATCACCTCACAACCAGATATGTCTCCTATACTCTCCAATGTGTCTCCTCACTCCGTCCAATCATGTTTCTCGCTAGGTGAGCACCAGACTACTCATCCTAACAAGACTCCCATGACACCTCCCCGTTATGCGTGTGAGTGAGTGCTTGATCTATGTGACTGTAACTCTGTAAAACTAAAAAACACTGAAGTATCCCACCTGAACGTTGTGTGTGCAGTTTGCGTTGTGTGCTTCTGCGTGTGACAAATACATCATAGAGATCGTAATCTCTCTCACCCAGGACACGATACTCAAATTGTGTTGATCACCGTCGCCAGTCGATCTCGAGACTAGGATGAACTAGTCATCCTGTACATGTAAGTGACTAAAAGTGCCGTGTCGTGATGTAGTAATCCTCTGAGATAACTCTACCCTCCACAGGTCAGGTGTGTTTGTAGATGATCTTGATGTCGCGTGCTCTTCTAAAGCACATCGTACGCACAAAAGTAATCCTCGCGAGATACCACAATCCGCCCTTCCTACTCTCTTACTTATCTCTCACCCATGTGATAATAGCTGTCTGTCTCTAACATGAGTGCTGTGTAGAACTATGTACGTACACTCAGAGTTACTCCTAGTGGACTAGTACCTAGATGACCATACAATACATCCCTCAGTCTATCTAACTACACCAAGAGTGTTGAAGTGTGCGCCAAACCTGATACAGTAGTTAGCTATAATAACATCCAATGTCACTAAGTAAATTGAAACTCGAAAACACCCCAGCTCGCACATAATCGTGATAAAGAATGATCACAATCACACACTCAGTAACTCAGTTTTCCTCTATACCGATTTAGCTCTCTAAACAGAAGTCTCACAATTTTGATACCAGATAAGTAGATCCAGTCCAAACGCCAGATAGCCACCGTATAAACAGACGCAAAACAGACCACCTCCAGATCAATCTCGTTTCAAATCTCCCCAAGCCAACTTACTATGAGACATACTCTACCTCACTGCCTTGACTCACCTGCATGAATACTGAACAGCCTATCCAGCATGATCCGATGAATCACACCCCCCATTAAATGCACACTGTCCACATGACCACAAACACAAATCCAAATGATCTCTCGCGCGCTCTCTCGCGCACACTCACGTCCATATCCCCACTCACCCATCTGTCCTCCCCTCTGCTACCTACCTACCTGTCCCCCGTGCTGTCTCAAATTCTATTCGTACTCCCAATCCTAAGCTCGTGTAACTTGAATGTAATGTGATATATCACCATAAACAAAAAACACCCCCTCCCCCTAAAGACATAAGATCTCAACCACAAATATGAACATTCCACACATGATGTACCCTCCCAGTCTCAATGCTCAGAATCTCACCCGCCTCACTAGGTGCTGTAGTAGTAATCTACCCCCATTACCCACCCCACCCACCCCCCCTACCCCCTTATCCCACCCACAACCCTTCCCCCCCACCTTCCCCCCTCCCATAAACTACCCTCTCCCACCCACCATCTTCATTATTTTCACACTTTCCACACCCATAATACTTCTACACCTCCTCCACCCCCCCATCACAAATATCATCTACACCAATCTTATCCCATACCCCCTCCCTCCAAATCATACCCCCCCCACACCAACATCCCACATTTGTGAGTATGACCATACGAGTCATAACATCTTTACACTATACTGTATGCTCTGATTAACAACCTGTTCTATAGTGTACACCCGACAATATCCACTTTCTGTTGATAGACTGTAGATCTCATCTTACCATGCGTCTACTTTCAACTACACTGTGACGCATCGCTCCTACCCCCCCCCACCCACGAGATTCAGAAGCGCACTCCTCTTGCTACATACCGCATGGCAGTGTGCCACCCTATTGTCAAGTGCTACAGCTACTATCCCATATTTCTTTCTGAACTCCCTGATCCCGCCGTGTTCTGTGCGCTATACCTGTGTCTACACACATGCAGTCTCTATCAGCACTTTGTACGTTGTCTCCGTCCTGTAAGTGATAAACCCTCCAAATACTCTACCTCCCCACACGCCACTGTCGATCTACACATGAGTCTACCACGTTGTATTCACATGTCATATACAATCGTCTATCACCAAGAGTGCCCACCATCCATAAGTGTTCTCCCACAAGCTGAAGCCCTGCTTTAATAACCTCTACACCACACGGTCATGCTGTTAGCATCTGCGCCCCTTACGTGCCTTCATCACCGTAATCACCATCTCCTCAACTCTCTATAGTAGTTTCCTAATATAATTCTAATCTCTCCGCCATAGTTGCCACTATATCTGCCGATACGTCTCTCGTGAGTGACCTCACAAGGCACATATCTAGCTCCGCCACGTGTGTACCCTCACAATTACCACATATAGCTTGTTCACTCCCATAAGATATCATCCGCATCGCAACAGTAAAGTGTGATCCCTCCAAACCAAGAACCTCCTGAGCCTG
This sequence comes from Penaeus japonicus, assembly GCF_977035675.1. Classification (NCBI taxonomy): domain Eukaryota; kingdom Metazoa; phylum Arthropoda; class Malacostraca; order Decapoda; family Penaeidae; genus Penaeus; species Penaeus japonicus. Next base: position 505,763 of record NW_028234422.1, read on the forward strand.
TCTACTATCAAGGAGTCCCTTCCGAGGTCCGCTGTATCTTCACAGACAAAATACCACGTCTCCTTCTTCTCATGATATAGCCATAAGGTGATGTACGCGTCACCAATTAACCTCACTCTCTCACCCACAAAAACATGACTGCAATCCCTCTCACCTCTATCACGCACAAGAGACCTGCTGGAGCTCTCTACTCGTCCCTACACACAGTCAACCTGATCGACCCCCAACCGTTGTATCTCTCTGTGCCGTTCCCTCCCTTAAACACTCGTCCCACCCATGCTCCTCTCCCAACATCACACACACAATAATCACCCCTCACAGCCCATCCCAGACATGACTAACCACTCTAGTCTCACACTCTACTCACGTGCGTCTAATCACCGACACCTATTCCACACTCTAGATTGTCACCTCCCAGTCCTATATGATGCCACTCTTTACCCTCTCTGCAGTTCTGCTATGTGTCACAATCTCAGAGTCATGATGAACCTCACGTGACTAGAGACGTGAAACGCACCCTAGCCCACTCTCTTTTCCTGCACTGAATCCCCATAGTGCCCCTCAATCGTGTTGTCTCTCTCTCCCACCAGTGTCACTCAACTTCTCTCAGTAACCCACGTCTGTCACACTTCCCACCCTTACTGTGTTAAACACATCACGCGAAACTAGATACTCACCACCACACATCCATTCCATATACCAATTCTCCCACCACACCACATCTCCTCTCACCACACACTCTCCCCCCCCCCCCCCCCCCCCTACCAAATCCCCAACCCCCCCCCACCCACCCCCCAACCCATCCACAAACCTACACTATTCGACTTATACCTGTACACTGAGTGTGTGTCACTCATCTCCATTTACTCTGCATATATTCTGTGTTCTCATCAGACGTGTACTCTTAGTGCTCTCATTATTGATTACACAGTCACTTATACACTAATTGTGTATCCAGGTATTGTTGTCACGACCCTGATAGTGTGTCGCACTCGACCTATATATCCACTTGACTACAGATGTCATCTCTACCTCCGAAACCTATGATCTCTCTACTGATCTGAAAAGTGTGTTCTCCTCCTGCGTAATGACTAGAAAGTCAATGTATTCTCGTTAAAATGCTAGATCACAGAATAGAGAGCAGAATGCTTGTATATGAAGTACCACGAGCTGTAGATAACTCCCACAAGTGAATAAAAATGTTATTTTACACTCACCAATACATGTTATAGCAGAAACTCGTGTAAAATCAAACTATCATCTCCATCAAGACACACACGTCAAGAACTCCTCCATCAAGCATGAATATAACCTGTGATACACATCTACACCCTTAAATTTCCACACCTGTTTCGTGTTCCACTCACAGTCACAGCCGCACCATAACCTCATCCCCCCCAGATAAAAATCATAATCTAGCTCGTATATAACTACTAAAGAAACGAGACAAACTTAGAACCTCTGCACCTGTCGTCTACCCATTCAGTGTAAATGAACACTTTAAAATCCACAACCCCTCTTCTACATCTGCAGAAGAACCCCTCCAGCTCGATCCCTCTCTCAGAGAATAGCGTATGTGTCCCTGTGTCCTAAGCAGACCCACCCTCCCTCGCTACACTCGCTGCTCTCCTCTCTACCTCACCTAACACGCATGGATCTGAATAATACCAACCTCAGTCACACAGTAGATCAGACATAAACCGAACCTCCACTAAGACGTAATGTGAAACCAGCCTCATCCACCCCCCCCGTAGATACATATAACACTCACCCATCTCCGCAAAATCAATCACCATGAGTAAAATTAACTATCTCGTGTCCGCCCCTGTATCATATATAACACGAAGTGACTAGTCCTCATATCTTCCACTAAGTAGAATGCTACTATGAAGGATCTTAAAGCTACTCACAGAGCGATATGTGTGTGCACGTACCGTGTATGTGTAACTTTTTATTAATTCCAGACGATTCCATATGAACGGAGTCGCGCCGTACCCGTGACGTCAAATTGATGAAGTTCTTATACGTTGTTGTGTGTGTGTTTCTATCGTATGTAGCATCGCGCTACACCACCATTTCTCCCAGTATCGCCCATACTTTCACCACCCACATAGCGACGAATCTTACTTCTCCTGTACTGGATAATATTTAAACTCCGTCTTAGACTAGAGTGTCCCGCCTATCCCTAACAGTGTGTTGACCATCTGTCTTGAACGTAGCATGACGTGTATACCACAGATAACTTACAGTCTCCCCCTGTCGTACTGCAGATACTACACTCTCCCGTTGTGACTCTATGCTCATAGAGATGCGTCGCCTCCTAGTGCTATAAGTCGAGTGATCACATGAGTCTCCATTACGACAAGAGTCACTTATGTAGTAAAAGTAGTCCTCGATGACTACAACTTGAACCCGACTGCTAACTCACTGTACCAATCCGTAATCATCAGCGCCAACCATCGAAGCTCGATGATGTGTACATCTCCCTGCTTAGTCAGCACTAATATACATTTTTCTACGCGAGCGTCAGAACTGTGTGTCGTGTGTCACTATCTGCTTCACAGTCACTGTTTGTCTGTCATACTCTCACATTGTATTGTATATCAGACTATTGTGTGCTGTGTTCTCTTAAGTCTGTGTCTCCGCGCGCCTCTTGTGAATACTACACACACTTTTACTGTCCTGAGTAGTTGCTAAGTGTATTCTCGCTCGTTTCTCTGCTCAGTTATTGACAGTTGGATCACTCTCTTTGTGTGTCTAGTTGTGTGGTCTTGCATGTGTGAGTGATATACGCTGACGGGAGGTCTAGAGCTAGTCCGTGTTGTGACGGACAGATACATAAATGTGCGTAGTTGACAGGATTATATTGATGAAACTCGCCATCCCTATATGTATATGTGAGTGTAGAGTGGCGAAGATCGAGGCAATTATTGACCTCAGAAGCGCTCGCGTATCGATAGTGTCTGCGCATATGTAGAATATGTGGCTCATGTGTGGTCGTCTCTCACAGTGTCACTGGAGAATAGTAAATACGTCATATACTCGTTACAACAGATCTGCGACCATACTGTAGTTGAGAGATTGTCCCTCATGCGATAAAGATACGCAGATGATTCGTGGTGTGTGTGTGTAGTGTATGTTTCTTGTTGAGTGTCGCGACAGTTATTGTTGTTGTTTGTTCTAGTAAGATGAGTCTTGTATATAACAGAAAAGATGCCTTCCCTTGTTATTAAGCGCCGTCTCTGGCCTAGCAGCCTCTCGGTCAGAAGCTAGTTTATATCGCATACATTAAGCACTACATGCGACTCAATAGTATTCGGGACTAAGATGTCTCTCTGACTGGCTTTAGTTATAATCCTAGAACGCTCGTTCGTGAGGCATGTTGTGTATGGATTGTCATACGATGTGGATCCATCCTAAGGATAAGAAGTGTATCTTATGCATGAAGGAGTCTGGGCGTGAGAAGAACGCGGCGCACCCTGTAACCTCTCAGAGTGAGCCTATCTGTATCATGAGAGGTGGTGTTGTATGTCATGGTGAGTAGTCTCTCGTAGCGTCGATTCAATGCTTGATCTGTTGTGTAATGATAAGTTGGGATTATAGCTTAAAGGTACTCGTTGCTGAGTGATGTGCTGTGGCATCGAGGAATAGATAGTGAGAGGGTGATCGAGTTATGTTATGATGAGATACTGGTTGTTGGTGGTATGAACTGTTGTGATACGTGTGTGTGTCGAGTATCCACATGGTCTGAGTCTTCTAGCAGTGTGTTGATGTGTAGGTCACGACTCTCAGTATCTGATCAGACTATAATATATACTGACTTAACATAGGCTACCCATAATGCTCTTCGTCTGGACGAGGCGCAGTTCTACTATATTCTTATAGACTGTTACTCTCTATGATACACTACTCCACTCATCTATCCATTCTTATATTGCTCGCTTAGTCAAATATTATTTGTATGGTTAGATATAGATACGATCCGCTGATATCGTGTGGTAAATATAACCGATATTGCCTCAGGTCTTAGTAACTTAAATGTAATGCTATATACTATTATCTGATACTCAACAAGATACGTCCTCTAGAAAGTGTCGTGTGGAGACCCCTTTTCTGTCTACTGCGGTGGATGTCAGTGTAGTCAACCCGTAACGCTTCTAAGACCGAGTGTTATCCCAGACAGCTGTTGTATCTTACTTGTGTCCCCGAGCTGTATTGTTGTGATTAGGTGTCTCGCTGTGTCGCTTAAGAGAGCTTGAGCTATAGAGATACATTATTATGAATGCGTACGTGCTCACGCCGAATTACGTTGAAGTGTTGTGTAGTGGTTGAGAGCTCCAATGTATTATCAGTAGCGACACCTATGATATTCTATTCCACACCCTCTAGGCTTATACACCACTCATATTAGTGCCGATGCAAGTATATATCTACCCATGCTCGAGAGCTCTCTCTACTCCCACCTTGATACTCCCTTTGAACGCATGCCCACCCATCCACTAGTGTTGTCTTGACTGTCCTGTTTCAATACTCTGTATATACATGATGCTAGAACTATACAGACTCCGAGTGACACCGTCTCTCTTAAGAGATAGATTTTAGTTCGAAATAAGTGATATGTAACTATGTGAGTGACAAGATGTTGAGCAGGTGCTATGTGATGCTCGTAGCGGATCGCTGATGCGCTCGATGGCGCTCAGCGAGCGTGGTGAATGTGAATGTGTGATGTCTGAATTGTGTAACCTGTATTAGCCTCATGATCTCTACACATCTTCTTCGAGATGTGCATTCTCAGACTTAGTCGCGAATAATGTGCTCATGTAATGCTCACTGAGCGGAGGTTCACGCACAGCAGACTGCGCGACCACTGTCTCGTTGGGTGAGTGTGTCTTTGTGTTCTGCATCTGCGACTGTGCACCATCGTGATGTTTTTGCGGCTAGGATTCTACTCATGGAATGTTGAATTGTCAATGAGACAAGTTAGAGGAGTGTATCTATCTGTGCTTCTGTGAAGTTGCGAGTCCCTAAGCCGCGCGACGCTCGCCCATAACCACGCAGTGGAGACGCTAATGTGGTCGTGTCGTGTGATGGAGTTCATGTCCGCATAGCGGCGAGTGACGTTTAGTGATCTACTCAATACCGTCTATCACTGAAATTCTCTCTCTCGACGCATGCCTGTGTGCTAATATACTGTACCCTCTACTCATCTAGTTGTGAAGGACGTGTATCTCGAGAGATATTGTCTAGTGCAAACGCAGATGCCTGAATAGAGATGATCTGTTGGTTTGAGTTAGTAACGTCACTGAGACTGACTTGTCTAGGCTCTCTCGCCTAATCGCGACAAACGTCTATGTCCTGTATGCTCTTTGATAATTATTGTAATCATCTCTCTAGAGTCATTGCGGAAGTTCTCTCTGTGCTAGAGGTGGCGCTATGTTCGTAGAGGCATTCACGAAGCACTCGGTATCATAGATATGTCTGCCGAGTGTTCTATCGTCATGTCTCTCGCGCGATGTAGTGCCTCGGAGTAGTCTAGATGATATCTAAGTTCGTGCGGCCCGCTTAGAGAGATAGAGATTGAGTAGTCCACTAGCTGCACGAAGTCTAAATATTTCTCGCAAGTTGCGTCATGTGTTTAGATTCTACTTAGAGTAGATTATGACTCACACTGTCAGTAGCAAATTCATGATTTGTGCTCCACTGACCGAGAGTTCATGCTAACATGACTCTCGTAAGAATAGAATATCATAGTGATGAGTATAGTGCTCTAATATTGATCTCTCGTACGAGTATACCAAGCCTAGATAGATCTATCGTTATAGCTGTATGTGTGTCTCGGCGATGTTGGTATCTGATCTCGTGTGCTGTAGCGCTAGAATGTGCGCTCACTCGTATATTACGCATGTTGTCGCGTGACTACTGGAAGAACTCTTGTGCGATAGTCTGACTCCAAGTCAACCTAAGAAGTAGATAGATGTAGACCATGATCATAGAATAATGAGGGTCGTGAATCATTGTCATCGTTATGTTGCTCATAGCGATCATCCTGCTCGAGGAAGTGCTCTGTGGTATTACACTCCATTGTGACATGACTCTGTGTGTTCTCGACAGGTTTGATAGATCGACGCATCGCGTTAGAAGGTGAGTTGGGATGGGAGTAAGTCGCTCTGAAATCAGGACAGTTCATCGTGCAGCAACTCGTCCGAGATTAAGTGATATAGAGACTACACTAGCCCTCTTATGCACATCTCTACGTTCAGTGCTGATATCTGTGTTAGATGTATTCTAAGACCAGTGATTTACTCGGGCACCTGAAATCGCTCCTTCATGTGTTTCGAAGGAGACACTTTAGTGTTTTACACGCAGCGATGAATTCAGATTGATAGTTATCTGACTCGTCGATGTGTTGTGACGCGCAGGCGAGCGATTTTTTTCCGCTCTGCGCTTGAGCTTGTTGTGTTGTCTAGTGTAGAGATGCACCTTCAGAGCCGCACTTAGGACTTGAGATTTGTCTATCTGTGAGACAATGCGACCGTTTTGTGGTGTGATGTGATGATAGTGAGACGACAGGCTTGTGAATTAAAGACGTATGTACACGCTATCCTGCTCTGCTTCTGTGTCGTGAGATTTACGCTCAAGCGGCCAGTTATTGTAAGGATAGGTGTTCATAGCTCTGTTTTCTATCTCGGTGTGCTGTAGTCGCTCGCCCGCATTGTTCATTGCTTACACTCTGTCATATCCAAACTCGCATCCATACTACTGTCATCTCCCTATACATAGATCACATGATGTACACTAGCACTTGTCATCATACTTTCTCTACTCAACAGCTAGACATACAGATGCTGAGAGTAGATCATACCTCTAGCCATGGACTCACTGAACCACCTAGCGCCTTCCTTAATATCATCTGATACCCAATGTACTCTCACTCACCTAAGTTGTATCTCTTTATATAGCCATCACTCACCTATACACTCTCATACACCTACACTCAGTCCATACATCACACGACTGTCATATTCACCGACGAGCTATCATCTGAAGATATTATCTTTGTGAGATCTACGTGTAGACAGTGTACACTTCATCTTAGCAACCACCCCTCAAACAACACCACCTACACACACACACCACCACACACACTCTCTACATCCTTCACTGACAAAACTCTCTATCTTAACTATCACGCTGATGTCAATCAACTAGTGATACACCCGTATGACACTCTTTGCTAAGGTACTGCATAGCAACCTGTTTGCATATCCATTGTGGACAATACTACTTACACACACTAGTATATTGTCACAGTAATTTCAGACATAAGTATCAAAATATATCTGACGACAGGTTGACTCTATATAACGTGCACACCACAGATCCAGTCAGTGTGT
>NW_028234422.1:533987-538987 GCF_977035675.1 Penaeus japonicus
CTTACCTGACTCGACCCGAACTTCAGAGTGACAGACTCGGCTGCTAATCCAATAAAACCAAACGCAGATCCTTTAAAACCCATCAGGGAAATTTAAACCTTTTTATCCCCTCTTAGCCAAGCAGCAATATCGTGGTTTTAACAGAAATTTCTGTGGGCACTTGGCAGCAATGAATTAGAATTTAAGTCAAAAATAAAGGCAAACCGAGTTATATCTATGTGAGAAAGATTAAATGTAGTAACGCCTTTTAAAATATAGAAATAACAAATTTTACCCCCTGACCGGACTCAAACCTGAGCGTCAATTTGACACACCTGGCTGCTTAACCAATAGACCCATGCGATTTTCTACAAGATTTAATCTAACAGATGCCTAAAACCGTCAGGGGAAAATTACCTATGGTGCCTAGCAAAGGGGGGAGAGTCAGGGGTGGAAATGCAGTAATGCATTTTAATATAGAAAAACAAATTTTACATCCCGGACCGGGACTCTAATTCGAGCCGTCAGAGCTATCACTGCTCTGCTAAGAGCACATAGGTAATTTCCATAATGGTTGTAAGGCATCTGGTTAGACAATTCTTTTAGTGGGTCGCGTGGTCTATTGGATTAGTAGCCGGGTCTGTCACTCTGACGGCTCGGTTCGGGCCCTGTCGGGGGAAAGGTAAAATTGTATTTCTAATTAAAATGCTTTTACTGCATTCTCCCATATTTCCTCACATTTTAAGTGTGTGAAATATATATATGGTGTGTTTTAGGTTGTTGTGTGTGTTTTGTGTTTATATATATATATATATATAATATATATATATAAATATATATATATAATTATATTTATATTAAAACCAATATCACTTCCCCATTATTGTCATCATTATCATGATCATCTTTATAGTACATCCTTAAAAGTTTCTATCATAAGTAGCACTTTACTATTGTTATCACCATTAATATCATCGTTTATCATTATGTATTATTGTCATTCCTTTAGTGGGACCCTACATTATATATATTTTTTCCGGGCCTTTGTTTATGTCTCTTTCGCAAACCTAATGGTGATGCTTATAGCCCCGATGGTAATGCTAGCAAGGGTGTTTTTTTGATAAAACCATCGCCACAAGTTAGATAACAGACAAACCCAAAAGCCCAGATTAAAAATAAAAGCCCGGAGCCGAAGCCAAGACAAGCAGGCAGAAAGGAGGAGCCTGAATGTTAAAAGTGATGATAATAATAATAATAACAATAATACAAATGATAAAATCTAAGAACGAGTTATATCCGTAAAGAAAAGCGTGGAGGGGAAGGTGTGTGTGTTTGTGTGGGGGGGGGGGGGTAATGCGGAACCGTTAACCCCCTCCCCCAACCACCCTCTCCCCTCCCCTATTCACTCCCTTCCTCTTCCCTAAAATCCTTCTCTTTTCCCTCCCTCCCTTTCCCCCTCACTTCCCCTTTCCTATTTTCCTTCCTTCTCTTTCGCTTCTCCACTTCCTTCGTTTTCCCTTCTCTCTCCTTTCTTCCCCCTTTCCCCCCTCCCCACTCGCCTCGCCGTCCTCCTCCCCTTCCCCCTCTTCCCCTCCCTTTCCTCCAACCCTCCTCCCCCCCCCCCCTCGCTCCCCACCCTCCACCCCCTTCCCCTCCCCTCTCCTCCCTTACATCCCACCCCTCCCCCTCCCCCTAGTCCTCCCCCTCCCCCTCCCCCTACCCTCCCCCTCCCCCTAGTCCTCCCCCTCCCCCTCCCCCTAGCCTCTCTTCCCCTTCCCTCACGCCCCGCTCCTCTCCCCCACCCCACCCCCACCCCACCCCCACCCCCCGAAGTCTGGCCACAGAGGCGCAAAACGAGTGTCGTCGAAATGGGCGGACGGAAGCTGATCCTCCCGCGGCCTGATGCGACGCCCCTCCCAAACCCTCCCTCCTTCTTGTCCGTGCCCCCGGGGCTCCTCTGGTCAAGTGACGTGACCTCGGCTCATGGGGCGTGTTGGTCCATTCCCTGGGAAGTGCCCGTCCGTCTGGGTTCACCTTTTCTTGAGGGGTTTTGAGGGGGTGGTTCGTCTTATCGGGGTTTGGACAAGACGGAAGAGGGTCCGCTGAGAGTGTGGTTGAAGGGGGGAGGGGGGGGGAGGGGAGGAGAAGGGGGGCAAAGAGAGGGGAAGCAGGGGGGAGGGGGAAGGAAAAAGGGGAGGTTGTTGTGGCGAAGGGGGAGGGGGGGAGGAGAAGGGGGGTAAAGAGAGGGGAAGCAGGGGGGAGGGGGAAGGAAAAAGGGGAGGTTGTTGTGGCGAAGGGGGAGGGTATGGGGGGAAGAGGGGAGATATAGGGACGGGGGAAATCTGAGGGAAAGAGAAAGAGAAAGAGAGAGAGAGAGAGAGAAAGAGAGAGAGGGGGGGGGGAGAGACAGACAGACAGACAGATAGAGGCAGAGACAGAGAAAGAGAGAGAGAGAGAGGGGAGGAAAAGGAAAAGGAAAAGGGAGAAGTGGTTGGAGAAACCAATGATAGAGGGTCAAGGGTAGAGAGAAAATTCTTTCCTCCTGTCCCTCCCCCCTCCTCCTCTCTCTCTGTCTCTCTCTCTTTTTCTATCTAATTTCTCTCTCTCTCTCTCTCTCTCTCTCTCTCTCTCTCTCTCTCTCTCTCTCGATCTATCATTTTCTCTTTCTCTTTCACTCTCTCTCTTTCTCTCTCTCTCTCTCCCCTCCCCCTCCCTCTCTCTCTCTCTCTCTCTCTCTCTCTCTCTCTCTCCCCCTCTCTCTCCTCTCTCCTCTCTCACCCTCTCTCTCTTTCCTCCCCTCTCTTTTTTTCCTACCCCCTTCACCCCCATTCCCCCCCCTCCACCCCACCACCCCCTTCCACCCCTTTCCACCCCCTTCCACCCCTTCCCCCACTCTCTCCACCCCTCCACCCATCCACCCCCTCTACCCCCTTCCACCCCTTCCACCCCCACCACCCCCTTTCCACCCCCTCTACCCCCCTTTCCACCCCTTCCCCCACCCCCCCTTCCACCCCCTCTACCCCCCTTCCACCCCTTCCCCCACCCCCTTCCACCCCCTTTCCACCCCTTCCACCCCCTTTCCACCCACTCCCACCCCCACCCGACCCCCCCTCCCTCTCGACGGCTCCATGGCGCGGCGACATCAGTTACAAGACCCGGTGTTATTGGGTTGCGTGAAATGTGGGTGTGACCATAAAAGCCCCAATACATTGCATCCCTTCGCTCTCATCACGTGTATTTGCCGATTGGTTTCGTTCCGTGGGGGATAGGAATTAATTTAAACCCCATTGTTTCTATATTGGGGAAACAACAAGGCCGTCCACTTTATGTCTTTCGCGACTCTTCGTTATTTTTGTCTTGGCGCTTTTTTTTTTTTTTTTTTTTTTTTTTTTTTTTTTTTTTTTTTTTTTTTTTTTTTTTTTTTTTACTTTCTTTTATCTCTTGTGTTCTTTGTGTTTGCCTTCTTTGATTTTTCTTATTGTTTCGTTGTGATTTATCTTTGACGTTGTTGAGGAAGCCTTTTTTTTTCTTTTTTTTTTTTGAGGGGGAGGGGGGATGTTGTCTCTTTGTTTTCGTCTTTTTTGTTTGTTTTCTTATGTTTGTTTGTTTGCTTGTTTGTTGTTTTGTTTGTTCTGATGAACCAGGCTTTTAAGACATCTTGGGAGGGAGGGAGGGAAGGAAGGAAGGAAAATCTGATGATATTGATAGTGATAATGATAATGATGATATTAATGATGATAACAATGGTACTGATATAATGATCATGGAAATTAATGTGATGAGGATGATTGTGATTACGATGATGATGGGGGTTAGAGTAACAATAGTAACAGCAGTAGCAGTTGTAATAATGATTTTAATAATGATATTGACATTAAAGATATTGTTGTTACTGCTACAGGTAATACTACTACTAATGAGGATAATGATACTAATGATTATGATTAGTGTCATTAGCATTAACAGTAATGATAATGATGACGATAATGATGATGATAATAAAAATATATATAAATATATCTATATATTTATACTAACGTAATTATATTCATTATGATGATAATAATGATAGTGATGATATTAATGATATCACTAATAATAACAGCAATGCCAATGGTAATAATGATGCAAATAACAATAATAATGATGATAATGATGATGATGATAAAATGATAATGATGATAATGATATTGATGATGATAACAGCAACGAACATATTTATTGTTAAGAATATTTGAATTATCATCATTATCATTATAATGATAACGATGATAATGTTAATAGTTATAATAACCACAATGATAATAGTGATGATAGATAATACTAATGATTATGATAATGATAATAATAATAGTAGAAACAATAATGAGAATATTGATAACAACAGAAATAATAGTGATAGTAATGAAAAGGATAATGATGATGATGATGTTAATGATTATGATGACAATAATGATGATAATGATAATAATCATGACCATGGTGATTATGATAATGACAACAATTATAATGATAATAACAATAATGATATATTAGCAATACTAATGATAACAATAATGATGATGATTATAAAAAGTAGTAATGATGATGATAAGATAATAATGATGTTGATAATAGTCAAATCAATATTTCTCTTTTGCAAGATGATGACCTTGTTAAGTAATAAACAGTTGCAAATTAAAGAGTCCAAGAAAGTCTTTATTATATGCCATGGCTCAGGGCTTTTCAAAGTGCATGCAAGCAACGTACAAAGCATGTTGCTATGCATTAACATTTTCGACTCTTCAGCATTTCTCATTTTTTTTTTTTAAATGTTTTAAAAGGGCTTTTTCTCATTGACTTTTTTGATACATCACATTACGATCATTAACATTTTCGATACCAAAATCCTTAACATTATTATCAAAACCATTTATCTTTATATAATTAAAACAAAAATTTCATAATTATTACATTTTCCCCACTAAATGTCAAAATTTCCCTGATATCATTTTTTTTGGGGGTTATCACCTGTCCCCATC
>NW_028234422.1:556091-558591 GCF_977035675.1 Penaeus japonicus
CACTATATACTTTCTGAATAATTCTCCTTCTATCTTTGTCACTCTATATTTTCTGTACAATTTTCCTTCTCCTACTCCTATTCTTTGTCACTTTACATTCTCTATATAATTCTTCTACTCTTTGTCACTCTTTTTTCTGTCCAGTTCTCCTTCTCCCACACTTCATCATATTTATTTATCTTCTCATTATCACTCTCAGTTTTCTCTTTCCTTTTCATCTTCATGCTCATCATCCATTATCATTATGTTCTCTTTAATGAGTTGTCCTAACTCATTACTTATACCATTGTTTATATTAACACTATTGTTATTTTTACTTACATTTATAGAATATCATTGGTTAATTTCATTATTATTTTTAGAGATGTTATATTGTTTTATAACTAACTTTATTATACTGTAATAATTATCATTCTCTTTTGTTATTCATATTTGTATTCTTTTTCTAATTACTTCTATCAATATTTTGTTATGTATGAATATATATATATATATATATATATATATATATATATATATATATATATATATATATATATATATATATATATATATATATATATTTTATAAATATATATATATGTATATATATATATATATATATATATATATATATATATATATATATATATATATATATATATATATATATATATATATGTGTGTGTGTGTGTGTGTGTGTGTGTATGTGTATGTGTATGTGTATGTGTATGTGTATGTGTATGTGTATGTGTATGTGTGTGTGTGTGTGTGTGTGTGTGTATTGTCGTCATCAATATTATTGTCATATTTCATCATCATATATATCTTGATTTATATAATATATTTTCAAATATATATCATATCTTTATCATTATACATTCACATCTCACTTATTTCTGAACAAATTTGAATAAAAATGAAAATAAGAAAATTAAACAAGTGTTTCATTGAAGAGCAACATTTAAACATTGACAAGTTCTACAGTCAAGTTTACCTTCAGGACAGACAGCAATGCACTTGGCAGCTTGGAATGGAGACACGGCAGTGCTGGAAGTCCTTCAGGAGGGCGGGGCCAATGTGGACGCTGCAGATGATTATGGCAACACGCCCCTTCACAAAGCAGCTTCACAAGGGCATCTTCTCGCTATATTCATGTTGACGAACTTTGGGGCTTCCATGTACAAGAAGGATAAGAGAGGAAGGACTCCGCAGGACTTGATGCCGAGATCTTCCTCCGCAGAGAGCCGTGGCATGGAACTTTTCCAAAGCGTGTCCATGGTAATAGATTGTATTGGTCAGACTCTGGTCCTTCCTCTGTCACCATTGGTTTTCAAAGTTGTGCATCATGGGCAGTGCCATGGTTGCTGAGTGGCACTGTTACTAAATCACAAAAGTATTTTTTTTTTTTTTTTTTTTTTTTTTTCTTTTAATAATAATAATGAGACATAACATGCTAATGCATTTATCTGTTGAATATTGATCACTTTCAGACTCATGTGGCACAAGGTTGGGTTGCAACCGAGAAGGAAAGGATCAGTTTGCAAAGAGAAATCCAAGTGCTTAAGGTGAGTTTTTGGAGAGAAAATGAATTAAAAGATAGAAATAATTTTGATTTGATAATAATAAAAAGATAGAGAAAAATCAGTGGAATGACAGGAAATATAGCAATCAAAGAAAACATTTCTAAAATCCATAACTAGGGGAGTAAATAGAATGAAATGCAAAGCAAAATGTGAGGGTTTTGGTGACGGCGAATCTTTATAAGTATTTGATCTGCTTTATTCTTTTACGACTCCAATCTCCTTATCTCGTGGTTATCAGCTTTCCCTCTGACAATGTCAGGAAGGAGATGCTTGTCATCATGAGCGAAGCAATTATGAGCAACAGCATGAGCAGAGAGAGAGAGAGAGAGAGAGAGAGAGAGAGAGAGAGAGAGAGAGAGAGAGAGAGAGAGAGAGAGAGAGAGAGAGAGAGAGAGGGGGGGTAATGTTAGAGAGAAAGTTCATTTCGTTTGTCTTTTTGAGTACTTATGATACCTCTTCTATACTCATTCAGAAGCAGAGAGAGCGAGAGGTCAGTGCGAAAAGTAGCGAGACAGTGAATCTACAGAAGGAGACCAGAGACCTGAAGGAAGACCTGAGGAAGAAGGAAGAGGAGATTGTATTACTCAAGGTATGCACAGGAGAGAGCGAGGAAGAGGGACGAAATGACAGAGAGAAAGGAGGAGAGGAAAGGGACAGATATAGAAGAATGGTTAAGAAAGAGGAGAGTTAGTGTGAGATAGCGTTGTGTTATTAGTAGCTTTTTGTCTGGAGAACCTGGAGCTTCCTGAATAAGTCCTTGTAGGTGTGAACCTCAACTATTCCAAACGAAAAGAGAAAAGGTTGCAGGATTAGTGCAAATGAAATGGAACACGATGAGCAATTTTCTTTGCTTCCAAAATGCATTAGCTCCTTTTTAAAAGCGATTTTATTTGTCGAAATAAGATTACTGGTTGGTCGTGCGATTCCACTTGCTT
>NW_028234422.1:566091-571091 GCF_977035675.1 Penaeus japonicus
CTCCGCTTCTTCCCGTTTCTTTTCTCCCCTTCCTCCTTCCCCCTTATTTTCCTCTTTCTCCTACTTTTTCCCTTCTCCCTTTCCTTTTTATATTCCTCTTCCTCCGCATTCACTCCTCCCCTTCGTCTTTATCTTCTGTCTCTTAGTTTTTTCCCTTCTCCACCTGCAACTCTTTCTCTTCTCCTCCCCTTCCCTCTTATCTTCCTCTTCCTCTTTCTCTTTCCCTTCTCAACTCCTCTTCTTTCTCTTCTCCCCCTCGATCTTATCTTTTTCTTCCTCCTCCTCTTTCCCATCTCATTATCTTCTACCTTATCTTCCTCCTCCTTTGCTTTCTCTTCTCATCCCCTTCCTCCTTCCCCTCCCCCTCCCCCTTATCTTCCTCTTTCCCTTCTCCTTCTCTTCCTCCTCCCCCTCCCCTTTATCTTCCCCTTTCTCCTCCTCTTTCCCTTCTCCTTCCCTTCCTCCTTATCATCCCCCTCCACCTTATCTTCCCCTTCCACCTCCCTCTTTCTCTTCTCCTTCCCTTCCTCCTTCTCATCCCCCTCCCTCTTATCTTCCCTTTCCCCTTCCTCTTTCCCACCCCCTCCCCCTTCTCTTCCCCTTCCACCTCCCTCTTTCTCTTCTCCTTCCCTTCCTCCTTCTCATCCCCCTCCCCCTTATCTTCCCCTTCCACCTCCCTCTTTCTCTTCTCCTTCCCTTCCTCCTTCTCATCCCCCTCCCTCTTATCTTCCCTTTCCCCTTCCTCTTTCCCACCCCCTCCCCCTTCTCTTCCCCTTCCACCTCCCTCTTTCTCTTCTCCTTCCCTTCCTCCTTCTCATCCCCCTCCCCCTTATCTTCCCCTTCCACCTCCCTCTTTCTCTTCTCCTTCCCTTCCTCCTTCTCATCCCCCTCCCTCTTATCTTCCCTTTCCCCTTCCTCTTTCTCTTCTCCTTCCCTTCCTCCTTATCATCCCCCTCCCCCTTATCTTCCCCTTCCACCTCCCTCTTTCTCTTCTCCTTCCCTTCCTCCTTCTCATCCCCCTCCCCCTTATCTTCCCCTTCCACCTCCCTCTTTCTCTTCTCCTTCCCTTCCTCCTTCTCATCCCCCTCCCCCTTATCTTCCCCTTCCACCTCCCTCTTTCTCTTCTCCTTCCCTTCCTCCTTCTCATCCCCCTCCCTCTTATCTTCCCCTTCCACCTCCCTCTTTCCCTTCTCCTTCCCTTCCTCCTTCTCATCCCCCTCCCCCTTATCTTCCCCTTCCACCTCCCTCTTTCTCTTCTCCTTCCCTTCCTCCTTCTCATCCCCCTCCCTCTTATCTTCCCTTTCCCCTTCCTCTTTCCCACCCCTCCCCCTTCTCTTCCCCTTCCACCTCCCTCTTTCTCTTCTCCTTCCCTTCCTCCTTCTCATCCCCCTCCCTCTTATCTTCCCCTTCCACCTCCCTCTTTCTCTTCTCCTTCCCTTCCTCCTTCTCATCCCCCTCCCCCTTATCTTCCCCTTCCCCCTCCCTCTTTCCCTTCTCCTTCCCTTCCTCCTTCTCATCCCCCTCCCTCTTATCTTCCCTTTCCCCTTCCTCTTTCCCCCCCCTCCCCCTTCTCTTCCCCTTCCACCTCCCTCTTTCTCTTCTCCTTCCCTTCCTCCTTCTCATCCCCCTCCCTCTTATCTTCCCTTTCCCCTCCCTCTTTCTCTTCTCCTTCCCTTCCTCCTTATCATCCCCCTCCCCCTTATCTTCCCCTTCCACCTCCCTCTTTCTCTTCTCCTTCCCTTCCTCCTTCTCATCCCCCTCCCTCTTATCTTCCCTTTCCCCTTCCTCTTTCCCACCCCTCCCCCTTCTCTTCCCCTTGTCCTGTGGCGTAATAGGTTCCGTAACGGAATCAGTTCTGAATGAAAGGAATGGAAATCTCTCTTGCGTGTTTCAAGACTCTCGATATCTTGTTTTTCATATCAATAAAATTGGGTGAATATGTTCTGTTTTCTTGGCTTTTGCCACTTCTGTATTCCTATTTTTCTTACAACTTTTATTTATTATTATTATTATTTTTTAGATAATTTTAATTCATTAAGTTTAATCCACTGTTTAGAGTGGATCATCAATTGATAAATCATTTGCAACATTAACAAATTATAATTAAATTAAGTCAAATTAAGATTTTAAAAAATGTGAATCCATTTATAATTTTACTTCGGTTACTTGTCTGTTGTATTAAGACATCTACTTACCTGTCTTTCTGTCTCCCTATCTTTCTGCCTTTCTAAATATCTCTTTATCTCTCTTCTCTATATCTCTACCTTCTTATCTGTCTTTCTTCCTCTACATCTATCTTCATATCTCTCTATCTTATCCCTCTTTCTTCCTATCTCTCTTTTTTTATCTGACTCTCTTCTTATTCCTCTCTATTCCTATCTCCACTTTCGATCTATCTTTCTGTATACCTCTTTATATTTACACACAGCATATAACTACTTCCTCTTCCTCTTCATCTTTCCCTTCTCCACCTCCTCTTCTTTCTCTCCTCCTCTCTCTCCATCTTATCTTCCTCCTCCTCCTCTTTCCCATCTCATTACCTTCTACCTTATCTGCCTCTTCCTTCGCTTTCTCTTCTCATCCCCTTCCTCCTTCCCCTCTTCTTCACCCTCTTTTTTTTCATTCCTCTTCCCATCCCTCCCTTTTTCCTTCTTCCTTCCTCCTTCCCTTCTCTTTTCCCTCCTTTCCTTCCTTCTCTTCCCCTCCCCTTCCTTCCTACCTCCTTCCCACTCCCTTCTCCTCCCCCTCTTTCCTTCCTTCCTTCCTCTTCCTTTCTCCCTTTCCCTCCCTCCTTCCCTCCCCCTCCCCCTATCTCTTCCCTTCCTCCTTCCCCTCTCTCCCCCCCCTTTCTTCTCTCTTCTCCTTCCCTTCTTCCTTCTTATTTCCCTCCCCCTTATTTTCCTCTTTCCTTTCTCTTTCCCACCCCCTCCCCCTTCCTCTTCCCTCTTTCCCTTCTCCTTCCCCTCCCCCTTATCTTCCTCTTCCCCTTCCTCCTTCCCTTCCGTGTCCTGTTTCCTGTGTTCGTTTCCGCCTCGAATCTCCAGTTTGTCTAGCGGCTGCATTTGCTAACGGAAGGCCCGAGGCATAGAAAGTGATTTAAGGATTCATACTTAAGAAGGACACAGAGAGAACCTAGGGCAGATCAAGGCAGATCAGGTCAGACAGACAGACAGACAGACAAGAGAACAGGCAGAGCGAACAGTCCACAATAAAGACCCTAGGGCAGATCAAGGCAGATCAGGTCAGACAGACAGACAGACAGACAAGAGAACAGGCAGAGCGAACAGTCCACAATAAAGACCCTAGGGCAGATCAAGGCAGATCAGGTCAGACAGACAGACAGACAGACAAGAGAACAGGCAGAGCGAACAGTCCACAATAAAGACCATGGCACGTGAACGTCTGTCTGTTATCCACCGAACTCACAACCAGGGCATCGAGTGCTTTACAACTGCTACAGCGGTTACAACACTGCTCCCAGTGGTGGGTTACAACACTGCTCCCAGTGGTGGGTTACAACACTGCTCCCAGTGGTGGGTTACAACACTGCTCCCAGTGGTGGGTTACAACACTGCTCCCAGTGGTGGGTTACAACACTGCTCCCAGTGGTGGGTTACAACTGGCGGCACAAGCGGGTTACACACACACAGAGTGACAAATAGACATGCATGCAGCTTCCCCTGAGAGAGAGAGAGAGAGAGAGAGGATGAATGAGGTGGATGGGAGGGCGGGAGAGAAAGCGAGCGAGCGAGAGAAAGAGAGAGAGAGAGAGGATGAATGAGGTGGATGGGAGGGCGGGAGAGAAAGCGAGCGAGCGAGAGAAAGAGAGAGAGAGAGAGAGAGAGAGAGAGAGAGAGAGAGAGAGAGAGGATGAATGAGGTGGATGGGAGGGCGGGAGAGAAAGCGAGCGAGCGAGAGAAAGAGAGAGAGAGAGAGAGAGATATCACTCATTTTATCATTGTTGGTTCCTGCCAGTGAACCAGTGTCAAAGACATAAATAACAGAATATACGTATTAAAAAATAAATAAATAAATAAAAACAATGATGGAGATGAGGTAGACGGACATAAAGGCAGATAGATGAAGAGATAGATAAAGGAATGGACATATAAAGAAATAGAGATAAATAAAGATAGATAAAGAAATAGACAGAGATAAAGGCAGATAAATCCATATGCATGTGTGTATATATGCGTATATATATATATATATATATATATATATATATATATATATATATATATANATNTATNTATATATATATATATATACATATATATATACATATATACATATATATATATTATATATATATATTTTTTTTTTTTATTTTTTTATTTTTTTTTATTAGTATAGGGGAAGATGTACACAACATATTATCAACTTATACAGCTCAATCATACCACAAAATAATTAAAATCACAATGAGTAAGTTAAATAATCAGAAAATTAGTGAAAAACAGGTAGCTGAAGCATAAAAGAGAGTCTCAGATCTTTAAAGAAAAGTCGTTGAAAGATATTGACGTCCTCTTAACACCAAATGATATACTAGAGAAGCTTTATAATGCATGTAAAGATGTTGGTAGAATGCTTGTTCCCCCAGAAAACAAGAAACAAGAATATTATACCAAGAGATTGAAGGATCATGTTAAGAAACAAGAAAAATAAGGTTAACAAATTGAAAGAAACAACAGATCAGATCAAGAGAGAAAGGATCAAAACAGAGATAAGGCTATTAGAAGATAAATTAAAACTGTCTATAAGTAACCAGAAAGCAGCTGAAGAAAAAAAAAGAGTTGTGGAAGCTATAAAAGAAAATGCAAAATATTTTTTTTCTCTTATGCAAACAACAGGTTAAAGAGGAGAACAGAAATTGGGCCTCTTGAGAATAATGGTGCATTGGTAACTGATTCAAAGGAAATGGCTGAATTACTCAAATTGCAATATGAAGTCTATAGTGTCCCAAGAATAGAAAAATCAATATCAGGCCCACAGAAACA
>NW_028234422.1:576091-585393 GCF_977035675.1 Penaeus japonicus
ACAAGATCATTATTATGACCATCATAATCATGATTAGAATTATCATAGGTTCTAATTTCATAATTTCTAACAATCTCGTCATTGTCATTATTGTTATCACATTTACCATTTTCATAATATTCATATGTATAACTTTTATTGTCTTTATCCTTTTCGCCATATTCATCATTAATATCATTATCATTATATTTATCATGATATTCATTATCATCGTTATTATCATGATATTCATTATCATCGTTATTATCATGATATTCATTATCATCGTTATTGTCATGATATTCATTATCATCGTTATTATCATGATATTCATTATCATCGTTATCATCATATATATCATTTAATCATTATATCAGAACCACGATCAATGTTATTATTATCATCATAAATATTTTGTTCATTATTACCATTATCATGAGTGTCACGATTGTTATTACCATTATCATTATCCTTTTTATTATCACTAATAGCATCGCCTTTATTACCAAAATCATTATTGTTAATACCATTATCCTCATTGCCATTATCATTTCTACCATTATTACAATTATCACCATTATCATTGATATTGCCATTATCAATATAATAATTATGGAAAGTGTTCCTATTCATTATTTTTATCGTTATTTTTTACAATTACAATTTCTTCTATTATTATTATTATTATTATGATTACTAATATTGATATCTTAATTCTTGCCATCTTTATTCCTATCATGTCTTTATTATCAATCATTAATGGAATTATTCTGAACACATCAACAAATACAATTTTCCTTCTCTTGAAACAAGCAGTTCCTGAACAAGTGGAAAGGCATGGCGGTTGCCCTCCCTCGTCCCCCAAGACCTGGGGGAAGCCTGGAGTTCCCTTGCTCTCCCTCCGCCTCTCGCAGTTCAGTCGAGCCACGGCTTCGGTGAGCGAAGAGTCTCCTGCGTTGACGCCGAAGGAAAGGCAGCACTCGGGTGGTGGAAGGTCAGCTGTGTGGAGAGCGAAGGAAACCTCTTCTAATCACATCGTTGACCGTGTTGAAATCAGGTATGGAACTTACCTGTGTATGAATATGTGTCTGAATGAATATGAATATGTGTCTGAATGAGTATGAATATGTGTCTGAATGAGTATGAATATGTGTCTGAATATGTATGAATATGTATGAATATGCATAAATATGCATGAATATGTATTCATTTTTTTCGTGGCATTAATATCATCTGTGGTTTTTGTTATTACCAACATTTTTAGCACAAATATTTAGCATTAAAGATAAAATGTTCCTAAGAACTTCATGGAGTAATATTATCAATCATATTACTTTTGTTGTTGTATATTGTCTTCAGAAGGTGACGATGAGCTTCCTGTCGGACTGGCTGCCTTTGGCCCCACTCAGGGACGGGGAAATCTACGGCGCAGGGGTCGCAATCAAGGAAGAGGCCAGCGAAGGTGTCACCGAAGAGACGTGTGTGGAAATTAAGGAAGAAAGCCTTGATTACGCAGATGAAGCGAGGGATGAAGTGAGCAAGGCAGCAACAGAGCATGGATTTCCCTTCTATAAAGATCTCAAACAGGAAGATTTTGAAAGAGACTCAAGTAATGTGATTGAAGATTCCAATGACGCATTGCCAGCAGCTCCATTCGTGGCTGAGGATTTTGGGCCGAAGGGGTCATCAGGTGAGGATCAGGCGGCGCACAGCGAAGGCAATGAAGAGCTTCTACATAGAAAAAGCGATGAGGAAAGGAAAGGTATTGTTTGTGAAGTTTGTAAGAGCAAACTCACGATTCACATGAGAGTACATACAAAGGAGAAGCCGTATAGCTGTGAGGTTGTGAAAAGGCTTTCTCCCATAAACATACTCTAGTAACTCACATTAGAATACATACAAAGGAAAAGCCATATAGCTGTGAAGTTTGTGAAAAGGCTTTTTCATTGAAACGAAATCTGGTAACGCACATGAGAATACATACAAAGGAGAAGCCGTATAGCTGTGAAGTTTGTGAAAAGGCTTTCTCCCATAAACACAGTCTAGTAAATCACATTAGAATACATACAAAGGAGAAGCCATATAGCTGTGAAGTTTGCGAAAAGGCCTTTTCACTGAAACGAAATCTAGTAAATCACATGAGAATACATACAAAGGAGAAGCCGTATAGCTGTGAAGTTTGTGAAAAGGCTTTTTCATTGAAACGAATACATACAAAGGAGAAGCCATATAGCTGTGAAGTTTGCGAAAAGGCTTTTTCATTGAAACGAAATCTGGTAACGCACATAAGAATACATACAAAGGAGAAGCCGTATAGCTGTGAAGTTTGTGAAAAGGCTTTCTCCCATAAACATACTCTAGTAACTCACATTAGAATACATACAAAGGAAAAGCCATATAGCTGTGAAGTTTCTGAAAAGGCTTTTTCATTGAAACGAAATCTGGTAATGCACATGAGAATACATACAAAGGAGAAGCCGTATAGCTGTGAAGTTTGTGAAAAGGCTTTCTCCCATAAACATACTCTAGTAACTCACATTAGAATACATACAAAGGAAAAGCCATATAGCTGTGAAGTTTCTGAAAAGGCTTTTTCATTGAAACGAAATCTGGTAACGCACATGAGAATACATACAAAGGAGAAGCCGTATAGCTGTGAAGTTTGTGAAAAGGCTTTCTCCCATAAACATAGTCTAGTAAATCACATTAGAATACATACAAAGGAGAAGCCATATAGCTGTGAAGTTTGCGAAAAGGCTTTTTCATTGAAACGAAATCTAGTAACGCACATGAGAATACATACAAAGGAGAAGCCGTATAGCTGTGAAGTTTGTGAAAAGGCTTTCTCCCATAAACATAGTCTAGTAACTCACATTAGAATACATACAAAGGAGAAGCCATATAGCTGTGAAGTTTGCGAAAAGGCTTTTTCATTGAAACGAAATCTGGTAACGCACATGAGAATACATACAAAGGAGAAGCCGTATAGCTGTGAAGTTTGCAAAAAGACTTTTTCACGGAAACAAGATCTAGTTAGTCACATGAGAGTGCATACAAAGGAGAAGCCATATAGCTGTGAAGTTTGCGATAAGGCTTTTTCATGGAAACAAAATCTAATTACTCATATGAGAGTACATGCAAGACAAACCTTTTACAAGCCATGTAGATACCAATGGATTCACTCAGAAAGGAAGTGACTTTTGGCTTAAGCAGCGCATTCATTGCCATTGCTAATAAATAGTTATCCAAATAGGTTATGTTTTTCCCTTGGTGATAATGCTTAAAACTTGATATCAGAATGTTGCCTCTACTAGAGATTTGTGAAGAACCTCTTGACCAGAGAATGCATAAAGCTGTAAATTGGTAGGGAGCTGGTGAGAGACATGAGGCAAGCAACCTTTTTTACATTGCACCTTTAAGAAAAAATATAAAATCTAAGCTTAACAATTCTTTAAAACCTCATATGCAACTTATTATAGAACACCATAATACATGAACTTGAACATGAATTGATGATTTGTATAATAGAAAAATTCTGATACCAGACACGAGACTTCTCTTCCCTTCACTTATAGCTAAACATACAATCACTAAATATGCCCTACCACATAACATGTGTTTGCTATTCAGTAATTAAATTCCTCAAACATCTCGACTAATTTGTTTATTTATTTATGTTATTTATTTATTATTTATGTTATATTTATTTATTCATTTATTATTTATTTTATATTTATTTATTTATTATTTATGTTATATTTATTTATTTATGTTATTGTTGATGTCAGATCCATAGCACTGGTCCCTGATGGGGCCAAAGGCAGCCAGTCCGACAGGAAGTTCATTGTTGCCTCAAGGATGTCGGTTCGTAACTGAAAGTCTATCATGTTTTTCTAGTTTATTGTTAAGCACTGGATATATGTCGGTACGGCAGGTTGTCGTGGTTGTTTCGCGTGGCGGCGTTACGGCGTGAGGTCAGGAGTCCACTGGTTATTTTTGGTGACCTCCCCATCTTTTAACCTCGAGCATCGTGTTTACCCACTCGACCTGCCGTTTGACCTGCGCTCTTATTGGCTGGCGGTGCTCTCCAATTGACCAATGTGGTGATGTGTCGGGGTGTGATCGCCGTCTGCTACAAGGAGATAGTAGACAATGAAAGCAACAAACAAAATGATATTTCTCTAAAAAAGCAGAAGTAGCTACCTCCTCAACGAACAGGATGAGAAGATTCATGAAGAAGAAGAACAAGAAATCCTGTTCAGAAATTCCTGGAGAAATTGTTTCCGAATTACTGAAGAAGAAGAAGAAAAGTTTGACAGTGATTTCGAGGAGACCATCATAGAGGAAATAGGAAGGCACATCCACCTCCTATATCCAGAAGCTGCTTCTGACTTCACTAGACTGGATCCCACAGATCCACTAATGACCAAGATCAACCCCACAGATGTCAAAAGAACTATTCAGAGTTTCAAGAATAGAACTGCTCCAGGCAAAAGCAGGATCAACAAAACAATCCTGCAGAATCTTCCAAACAAGATGTTGCTGAGACTGGCAAACATATATAATGCCTCTCTCACTGCTGGCTACTTCCCTGACCACTTCAAGGAAGCAAGAGTCAGGATGATTCCAAAAGCCGGGAAAAATCCAAGAAAAGTGGAGAATTACAGACCAATATCTCTGCTGGAAGTCCCAGGCAAAGTCTTTGAAAAGATATTGAACATAAGATTGCGAAATCACCTGGAGATTAACGATCTGCAAAATCCCAGGCAACATGGCTTCAGACCAGGCAGAGGAACATCAACAGCCATTGCAATCATATATGAAGAAATCGCCAATGCCATGAGTGAAAGGAACCAAGTCAATGTGGCTCTGAGAGATGTGGCCAAAGCCTTCGACAAAGTTTGGCACACAGGCCTGAAACTTAAGATCATCAGGCTGAACCTCCCGACGTCCTTGACGAAGCTATTGTGTGACTTTGTTGAAAGTCGAAGCGCAAGAATAGTCGTCGGCAACACAGTCGGCGAAGCAATTCCCTTCATGAGTGGAGTTCCACAGGGAAGCTGCCTCTCACCGACACTGTTCACAATCTATACAGCAGACCTGCCTGAACCATCACATGGCAGCAACCACTATATGTATGCCGACGACATCACTCAGATAATCAAGTACGAAGGGAGATCGATCGAGATGATGGCACTCAGAACTGCCAGAGCCATAGAGACCATCAATCGGTACAAAAGACAGTGGAAGATCTCAACCAACATGAGCAAATTCCAAGTCATTCCTGTGGCCAAGTTCAAGACAGCAGATCTGATAGTAGACGAGGAAGCAGTGGACTACTGTGACAAAGGAAAGATACTAGGGCTAACAATTAGCAGAAGAGGAATTGTCCCTCACATAAATGAAAGAGCAACCAAAGCTAAACATCAGCTGAACAAGATCAGAAGGTTCCAGACACTGAGTACTGAAACCAAGCTCTACATTTATAAAGCCCTAGTGCGGCCCATCATGGAATACCCGCCAGTGCCTACTCACACCATTTCCAGAAGGCAGGTGATGAAGCTACAGACTATTCAGAACCAGGCAGGCAAATGGATTCTGAATATTCGCTTTCCTGAAGTAGTCACTGCACGAGAGATCCATGAAAGACTAAGGATCGAGGCGATCAACCAGAGACTCCACCATCAAGCCAGAAGAAGATGGACAAGAATCCAAGATGAGGATGAGGAGCTCTACAATCGCCTCAACGTTCGTCCAGAAGGCACACATACCTGGTGGCCCAAAAGCCTCAGCAGAATCAATGGCATTGAAGAAGTTGAGGCTATATTCACGGCATCAGGTACAGGAGACTGATGATGTAAGGAGGCAACTATGAAGAGGAGAACACAAAAAGAAGATTAAATCAAGAATGAAGAAGTAAACTTCAAGAGGACCTGCAATCAATCAAGAATGAAGATTTTTTAACACCTTTTAACCCAGACTACAAGCTAACCCACAGGGCTCCACTTCAACGTCAAGCACGGCACATCATGCATAGCAGTGAGAGGTGACGTGCGAGGTCGGCAAAGTGCAGCGTGGGCAGAGCTGAAGAAATTTAAAACCGAAAAAAAAAAATCCTTAAAAAATAGCCTGCTAGGTGTTCTGGTTTCTGGCTGCCTCCCGAGGGGTTGACCCGGGGCTTTGTTCAGCTACTAAGGGCGCACATGCAAGCTATTCTCTGACTTCTTTCTCCTGGTCTTACAACTTATCTTTTCTCCTTTCTCCACCTTTCTCAGCTTTCCTTCTATCACTTTATCTCGCAAATTTCATTTCCACTATCCCTCCAGCTCCCTTCATCACTTCCTCTTCACTTTACACACTTTCATTATTCACTTCAACTTCCTTCTCCTCAAGACCAACTCCAATAAAAAGCTAATACTCTCTTCACTCTATTTAACTTTCTAACTCTCACTGTATCTCCTCCCAAGTTTCTTTTCACTATCTCTCCAGCTCCTTTCACCACTTCCTCTTCCGCTTTATCACGCTTAAAAAAAAAAAAAAAAAAAATTAACATCTTTTTTGGTTTTTACTAACTCAATTTAACTAACTAATAATAAATAATAAAGAATCCTTATCCCTCATCCCAACCCAAGTTCCAGACCCCTTCCTCCCAACCCTCTTCAACTTACTCACCCCCACAGATAAGAAGAAGAATCAATCAATCAACAATCAACAAGACTTTTCCCCTTCCGACCCGGCAGGCCTCCCGGAAGGTTTTGAGTGGACATGACACTTCAATAACTTAAAAAGTCAGACAGGGAGTTTCGTCCTCCCACTACTTTAACTACGACTTTCCTTCATTTTCCTGACTGTTTTTCTTCACCTCAACTCTTCGTCTAACTTAACTGTCCCCTTCCACTTCGGTGGGAGTTCTAGTTTCCTTTTCCAGACCTATATGAGGTTGCACAACAAACGAACTTAAACACAAACTTACCTGAAAACTCAAGGAGATGCTAGCTGGGATGACCTCCTCCCGAAACTCATCCCCCGAAGAAGACCTGGAAATAAAGGAAATAAAAAGCTATCAATACACGGAATATGTGAACACGGGCACATATGTGTGCACATGTGGTTAAAAAAAAGAAAAAAGAAAAAAGGTGAAGGTGAAACCTCAGTTATAATTAAAAATGTCAATACATATAAAAAAATATATATGTAATCGTGGGTATATGTTCAAGATACATATGCGCACATATGTATATGTGTACATATTTAGGTATGACGGCACAAATATGTCAATATCTGCGTAAGTGCTGAGGCACACATAAGAGAGAGAGAGAGAAAAAAAAAAAAAAAAAAAAGGAAAGGAAAGGTAAAAGGTGAAGGTAAAACATGGGCATCTTAAATGCTACTCTACTTGTGGGAAAAAAAGAAAAAAAAGAAAAAGGTGAATGTTAAACATGGGCATTTGGAATTTTATTCTATTTATATACATAGAAAAACTATGTACAAAAAAGATCAATACTATTTATAAATTACCTGCGCCAGACCGTTACACCCTAGTGGTCCCCCACCTCCACCACGGCGGGTCTTGCCAACCGACAAAAACACGATGAATAGGTCCTAAAAGCAAAATTAACTAAGACGAACAATTGATGACCAGCAAGGGGTTACGCCCCCCACCTGTTATTATCTTCTCCTAGTATTTCTTTTTAGGTAGCTAGCTGCCATCTTAGTTCTTCGTCCGCTTCTTCTTCTTTCGAGAATCTACATTCTCCACTTTCCTTATTGTATTGTACTGTATTGTTGTACAGACCTATATTGATATTCTCATTGGCGGTCAAATTGGATTGGTAACGGTTGGGGGGAGTCTCAACCATGAAACGTAACTCAACACCACTTAGTCTCATTCAGGTCTGGCAAATGCTGCCCCAGATAGAGTTAGAGGGCAAATTTCAGAAGAAACTTGCACACCCGATTCACTCAGACTCAAGGGACTCACTCAACTCCAGATCAGGAAGGATTATGAATCAGTCATCAAGACATTCAGGTCACCACTCGACCTCACCTGGAGATAACAGCACCTGCTCAGCTTACTGCTCAGCTGAAGCTATCTAGAGAGCCTCCAAGGCAAGAAGGAAGAAGAAGAATCTACAAGGAAACTCTTTGAAGGAATGAGTTATAACTCTACATTGCTTACACTTTATAGATGAAGAAAGAAGAATTACCTGGGATTACGACCTAATCCCAAGTGGGCACCACTTATGTGCCCAAGGACTGGTTGACATCTTGAAGGAAGTTGCATACTAAAAAGAGATCCCTTCAGAGTAAGGGTTTATTTGACACTCGGCTCTCTCAGAGCCCAGAGACCCGAGGTGCTACAAAGAGATCCTTGTAGGCACACACCTGTTACCCCTGTACCTTTACCACCACTTTCGGCGTTAGGATAAACAGTTTGTTGCCCGAAGGCGAAACCCTGCCGGATACCCGGCGAAGGCCGAGGTCTCAAAGGGGTCCCTTAGTTGGGATACTGGAGGAAACATTATGTATGGGAGATTTCAATGCTAGACACACAACTATTTGTATCACCAGAGTAACAGCAATGGGGAGGAATTTAAACATTTCGTCAATAGAAGATCGATGACTGTATATGACACAGATAACATACTCATTTGGCTGGTGCAGTTAGATTATGTAATTGGCAAAGATCTGTACATGGTAATGTTTGTACTTCACTGTTCGAGAGTTACAAGCACAAGCACAAGCACACACACTCAAACTCACACTTGGAACACACACTGAACATTTACAACACATAGTCATCAACCACACACACTCACAGGCACATGCACACACACATCCGCGTACACTCACACACACGCCATATACACTCACAACCACACTTGGAACACACACAAATTTTTCACAACTCCAACACACGACATAAATACACACTCCACCACAAGCACTCTTCATACACACAAACACACACACAACACACATATAACAAACGAAAAAACACATACGCACAAAGACACACACTCACAGACACCACACGGGACACACACAAACATTCACACACATACACAGTCACAAAAAGGCCAAAACTCACCCATACACACAAAATCACAAAACACTCGTTCATACACGCAAATCATACATACAGGCACACAAAACTTTTCTACAAAAACACAGTCCACACGCAATGCAGATATGTCACAAGCACACACACTCACACTTGTTTAAAAACACCACATACATACACAACTCACACTACACACAAACTCAAAAACACATACATGCCCTTCAAACACTCACACTCCACACACACAAAACACTCACAC
>NW_028234422.1:585493-627296 GCF_977035675.1 Penaeus japonicus
TATTAGATATTAGAATTAAGGAATTGAAAAAATACAATCACGAGAAAAAAGGTGCAGGTAATATATACGATCCTGAAAAAAAAAATGCACGTTAGAGCCATTCTGATAATGAAATGGATTACAGTTAAATGCGCTGATTTTCGTTATATTAAAGGAAAAAGGAATTGCGAGAAGAAAAGGTGTAAGAAAAAAAAAGTAATATACACGATCCTGAAAAAAATGCTTTAAATACATATTGAAATGCATATTAAAATATATATTATATATTAGATATTAGAATAAAGGAATTGGAAAAAAAACAATTGCGAGAAAAAAGATGCAAGAAAAAATATGTAAATAATATATACGATCCTGAAAAAAATGCTTACTTAAAATGATTATTAAAAATACATATTAAAATATATATATATTAGATATTAGAATAGAAAATTGAAAGAAAAGCAATTGCGAGAAAAAAGGTGCACGAAAAAAAAATATATTTGATATATACGATCCTGAAAAAAAGATATATAAAATAGAATACACGTTAGAGCCATTCTGATAATGAAACGGATTACAGTTAAATGCGCTGATTTTCGTTATATTAAAGGAAAACGCAATTGCGAGAAAAAAGGTGCAAGAAAAAAAATGCAATATATATGATCCTGAAAAAAAATGCTTAAAATGCACATTAAAATACATATTGAAATATATATTAGATGTTAGACATTAGAATAAAGGAATTAAAAAAAAGCAATTGCGAGAAAAAAGGTGCAAGAAAAAAAATGCATCATATATGATCCTGAAAAAAATGCTTAAAATGCATATTAAAAAATATATTATATATTAAATATTAGAATAAAGAAATTGAAAAAAAAAGAAAAAAAAAATACTTAAAATGCATATAGATAGATATTAGAATAAAGGAATTGAAAAAAAAAATTGCAAGAAGGTGCCATAAAAAAAATTGCTTAAAATGAATATTAAAATACATATTAAAATATATAAAGGAATTGAAAAAAAAAACAATTGCAAGAAAAAAAGTGCAAGAAAAAAAATACGATCCTGAAAAAAATAAAATAAAATACACGTAAGAGCCATTCTGATAATGAAACGGATTACAGTTAAACGCGATGATTTTCGTTATATGAAAGTGTCGCGGTCGACGGCGCCGTCCATGCGCAATCGCTCTCGATTACGTTACATAAAGGTGCGCCCTGCCTCAATTAAGATTGAAATTGAACGCCATGACTTTGCAGGAACGTATCTTGAGCGAGGAAGCAATATTGAAACACCAGTGACCCCTGGCAACCCCTTTGGCGACATCGAGTGACGTTAGATACGACTCTGGCGCCGCTTCCGGGTCGACGTAGCAGCATGACAAGTGGATGCCTTATCAACCTGGAACGATATCAGGCCATTCCAGCATCCCTGGCCTGAAAAGATTAATATAAACATTAGTTGCAGTTGCCAGATGCCACCAGAATCATTCGCTGCACTTCTATCTGCTCTTCTACGACGTAAATCGCGTTGTCGCGCCGCATCGTCATCTTTTAAATGTTTATCAATGTTTTTAGGATGTAAGGAGTTTTCATTTCAAATGCTAGGATATATATTTGTGTTGATGACACTGCAATACGTAATCTTTTGTACACAGAACATTCGAGCTTTTATTGCATAAAGAAGGTCGGGAGGTTGTTTCTTAAGCAGCAGCATCTTTAGACGTTTAATCGGTTTTGCATTTTTACTTATTTTTTCAGTTTTAAGAGCTTTTACGCCTTTTTAGCGTATTTTATTCCCGACATTCTTTTGTTTACATTCGGGTTTGTTTTTATTTTCGTTAATTCTTTTACCTCTGCGTTTTAAGAGTCATTTTTATTTTTCACTAATTCCATTTTAAGAACAGTATTTCATTTTTAGTTATTTTACGTGTTTATTTACCTTTACGTAGTATTTTAAGATAACTCGAAAGCTCTGTATATAAGAGCTGCCACGTGGGCTTCCAGCGGAGCCCGCTTCCAGCCTTTGTTCAACACGCTTGTCTTGTCAGAAAGCTCTGTTCTCTCTCTTCGAGTACCCTGGCTGATTTTTCCATCTCGTCCAGCAACCAGATAAGTTATTGGTCGTGTACAGTTGTGAAATTCAGGTCGAGAGTGGTGATTATTGCATCAAAATTAACGCCAGGTATAACAGACAAAGTGCCTTTTTTTTACTTTATTCGTGACTAAATTCTGTAGAAAACTATATATTGTGGTGTCATCTATGTGACTGCGTCAATTCGCCATATTTCATTTATATTAGTCAAGCTAATAATTCGTTTCTTTTAATTGTTTATAACTGCTTGCCCCTATACGCAGTTATTTTAGTACAATTATTAAGTTAATCTATATTCAGTCTTTAGGATATTGCCTAGTATCATTCCGGTATTTCCGCCTCCACATCCATTTTAGATTAATTTTATTGGGGCGACATCACAACAGATTTCTAAGTTGATTCGTTTCGCTATCTATCTATTTTTATTGTGTTAGTTAAGGTCCCTTTTGCTACTGTTTGTATACCATCGGATATTTCTATGTATATATATGTCACATCTTGAACGGTGTCTAAGAGTGAACGTCTGTGGAGCAAAGGCCAACAACTATAAAGTTCATTTATTTTTACATGTATGTCAATTATTCTGTTATTTAATGATTACGGTATTTCTGCACATAATAAACGAAATTACCTGTGAAGTGTTTCTGAATCATATGTTTTAAATAACGAGTGAATGATTATTATTTTAAAGTTTGTATATTCATTTTAAATCATTTTAATTTGTTTCTCATTGTGGATACTTTGGCTGAAGGAGGATACGAAATACTTTACCTTAAAACTGGGAAAAAAAGTATTAATCTGAATATTGTATTTGAAACGAAGAGATCAATTTCAGCTTTCCATCTGAAGAGAATTATTCAAATATTTTATCCGAATATAAAGATTAACTTGAATTCTGTATCTGGAAAAGAAAAAAGATATTAACAATAGTATAATAATACAACTCTATCTTGATAATACTGGCAGGTTGAGCATACGTTAAAATAATTATCAAATTAAATCTATTGCACCAGTATATGTGAATGAGCGATGGGTATACTCCTGGCCTATTGATTTATAAATTATTAAAAAGAAACTTGGTCACAGAAGAAACTTATGTACTTAGCTGGAAGCTGGTTTCATTGTTTTTAAAGGTTTGGATCACTACTTACCTGAGAGTTGAAGTCGCCTCAGATGATGGACTCTAGGATTACTATTTACCTATGGTTGAAATCTCCAGCTACATGTTGAATACTCTGAAGACTCGCACATATATGAATAATTAATACACATCGAGTCGGTTTAAGCACGCAGTCTCTCAACTGTTTACTCACTCACACATTCGTTCAGTTATTCGTTCATACATTCACACATCTCATACACCCACCACGCCCCCTCGATTCGCACGCTACCAAACCACTTTCATACACGCATATTATACACACATATATCCACGCCCACACTCCTGTTTTTCCCTTACACTCTCTTGCACACGATTCTTACACCCCCACACACACATGACGTTCCCAGACGTATAACTGGGTGGTGGCAGCAAAGGAAGAGTGACGTGCCAAGCGGGCTAATTCTATGCATATACTCATCATCACACATCTCCATATTATACTCATTGCACTGTCATTAAGTATATCTGCACACTACATTTAGTGGTAGGCAGGACGTCTATTTGGTATTCAACGGCACTACGCCTATTCGCCACGGGTATAGGGCGTCCCGCACTACTACAATTAGAATAAAGGAATTGAAAAAAAAAAATTGCAAGAAAGAAGGTGCCATAAAAAAGAATTGCTTAAAATGCATATTAAAATACATATTAAAATATATAAAGGAATTGAAATAAAAAACAATTGCAAGAAAAAAGGTGCAAGAAAAAAAAATACGATCCTGAAAAAAATAAAATAAAATACACATTAGAGCCATTCTGATAATGAAACGGATTACAGTTAAACGCGATGATTTTCGTTATATGAAACGAAAAAGGAATTGCGAGAAAAAAGGTACAAGAAAAAAAAATGCAATATATACGATCCTGAAAAAAAAATGCTTAAAATATATACGATCCTTAGAAGAAGAAAAAAAATGCTTATAAGGCATATTAAAAATACATATTAAAATATATATTATATATTAGATATTAGAATAATGGAAGTGAAAAAAAAAGCAATTCAGAGAAAAAAGGTGCAAGAAAAAAAATGCAAGTAATATATACGATCCTGAAAAAAAAAATACACGATAGAGCCGTTCTGAAAATGAAATGGATTACAGTTAAATGCGCTGATTTTCGTTATATTAAAGGAAAAAGGAATTGCGAGAAAAAAAAGTGCAAGAAAATAATACAATATATACAATCCTGAAAAAAAATTCTTAAAAGGCATATTAAAATACATATCAAAATATATATTAGATATTAGATATTAGAATTAAGGAATTGAAAAAATACAATTACGAGAAAAAAGGTGCAAGAAAAAATATGCAGGTAATATATACAATCCTGAAAAAAAAAATGCACGTTAGAGCCATTCTGATAATGAAATGGATTACAGTTAAATGCGCTGATTTTCGTTATATTAAAGGAAAAAGGAATTGCGAGAAAAAAGGTGCAAGAAAAATACACGATAGAGCCGTTCTGAAAATGAAATGGATTACAGTTAAATGCGCTGATTTTCGTTATATTAAAGGGAAAAGGAATTGCGAGAAGAAACGGTGCAAGAAAAAAAGTAATATACACGATCCTAAAAAAAATGCTTAAAATACATATTGAAATGCATATTAAAATATATATTATATATTAGATATTAGAATAAGGGAATTGGAATAAAACAATTGCGAGAAAAAAGATGCAAGAAAAAATATGTAAATAATATATACGATCCTGAAAAAAATGCTTAAAATGATTATTAAAAATACATATTAAAATATATATATATTAGATATTAGAATAGAAAATTGAAAGAAAAGCAATTGCGAGAAAAAAGGTGCACGAAAAAAAAAATCTATTTGATATAACCGATCCTGAAAAAGAGATATATAAAATAGAATACACGTTAGAGCCATTCTGATAATGAAACGGATTACAGTTAAATGCGCTGATTTTCGTTATATTAAAGGAAAACGCAATTGCGAGAAAAAAGGTGCAAGAAAAAAAATGCAATATATATGATCCTGAAAAAAAAATGCTTAAAATGCACATTAAAATACATATTGAAATATATATTAGATGTTAGACATTAGAATAAAGGAATTGAAAAAAAGCAATTGCGAGAAAAAAGTTGCAAGAAAAAAAATGCAACATATATGATCCTGAAAAAAAATGCTTAAAATGCATATTAAAAAATATATTATATATTAAATATTAGAATAAAGAAATTGAAAAAAAAGAAAAAAAAAACTTAAAATGCATATAGATAGATATTAAAATAAAGGAATTGAAAAAAAAAAAATTGCAAGAAAGAAGGTGCCATAAAAAAAATTGCTTAAAATGCATATTAAAATACATATTAAAATATATAAAGGAATTGAAAAAAAAACAATTGCAAGAAAAAAGGTGCAAGAAAAAAAATACGATCCTGAAAAAAATAAAATAAAATACACGTTAGAGCCATTCTGATAATGAAACGGATTACAGTTAACCGCGATGATTTTCGTTATATGAAAGGAAAAAGGAATTGCGAGAAAAAAGGTATAAGAAAAAAAAAATGCAATATATACGATCCTGAAAAAAAAATGCTTAAAATATATACGATCCTGAGAAGAAAAAAAAAATGCTTAAAAGGCATATTAAAAATACATATTAAAATATATATTATATAATAGATATTAGAATAATGGAAGTGAAAAAAAGCAATTCCGAGAAAAAAGGTGCAAGAAAAAAAATGCAATATATACGATCCTCAAAAAAAATGCTTAAAATATATACGATCCTGAGAAGAAAAAAAAATGCTTAAAAGGCATATTAAAAATACATATTAAAATATATATTATATATTAGATATTAGAATAATGGAAGTGAAAAAAAAGCAATTCCGAAAAAAAAGGTGCAAGAAAAAAAATGCAAGTAATATATACGATCCTGAAAAAAAATACACGATAGAGCCGTTCTGAAAATCAAATGGATTACAGTTAAATGCGCTGATTTTCGTTATATTAAAGGAAAAAGGAATTGCGAGAAAAACAAGTGCAAGAAAAAAAAATAAAATATATACAATCCTGAAAAAAATTGCTTAAAAGGCATATTAAAATACATATCAAAATATATATTAGATATTAGATATTAGAATTAAGGAATTGAAAAAATACAATTACGAGAAAAAAGGTGCAAGAAAAAATATGCAGGTAATATATACGATCCTGAAAAAAAAAATGCACGTTAGAGCCATTCTGATAATGAAATGGATTACAGTTAAATGCGCTGATTTTCGTTATATTAAAGGAAAAGGGAATTGCGAGAAGAAAAGGTACAAGAAAAAAAGAGTAATATACACGATCCTGAAAAAAATGCTTAAAATACATATTGAAATGCATATTAAAATATATATTATGTATTAGATATTAGAATAAAGGAATTGGAAAAAAAACAATTGCGAGAAAAAAAGATGCAAGAAAAAAATATGTAAATAATATATACGATCTTGAAAAAAATGCTTAAAATGATTATTAAAAATACATATTAAAATATATATATATATTAGATATTAGAATAGAAAATTGAAAGAAAAGCAATTGCGAGAAAAAAGGTGCACGAAAAAAAAAATCTATTTGATATATACGATCCTGAAAAAGAGATATATAAAATAGAATACACGTTAGAGCCATTCTGATAATGAAACGGATTACAGTTAAATGCGCTGATTTTCGTTATATTAAAGGAAAACGCAATTGCGAGAAAAAAGGTGCAAGAAAAAAAATGCAATATATATGATCCTGAAAAAAAATGCTTAAAATGCACATTAAAATACATATTGAAATATATATTAGATGTTAGACATTAGAATAAAGGAATTGAAAAAAAGCAATTGCGAGAAAAAAGGTGCAAAAAAAAAATGCAAATTATATGATCCTGAAAAAAAATGCTTAAAATGCATATTAAAAAATATATTATATATTAAATATTAGAATAAAGAAATGGAAAAAAAGAAAAGAAAAAAAAATACTTAAAATGCATATAGATAGATATTAGAATAAAGGAATTGAAAAAAAAATTGCAAGAAAGAAGGTGCCATAAAAAAATTGCTTAAAATGCATATTAAAATACATATTAAAATATATAAAGGAATTGAAAAAAAAAACAATTGCAAGAAAAAAGGTGCAAGAAAAAAAAAACGATCCTGAAAAAAATAAAATAAAATACACGTTAGAGCCATTCTGATAATGAAACGGATTACAGTTAAACGCGATGATTTTCGTTATATGAAAGGAAAAAGGAATTGCGAGAAAAAAAGGTACAAGAAAAAAAAATGCAATATATACGATCCTGAAAAAAAAAATGCTTAAAATATATACGATCCTGAGAAGAAAAAAAAATGCTTAAAAGGCATATGAAAAATACATATTAAAATATATACTATATATTAGATATTAGAATAATGGAAGTGAAAAAAAAGCAATTCCGAGAAAAAAGGTGCAAGAAAAAAAAAATGCAAGTAATATATACGATCCTGAAAAAAAATACACGATAGAGCCGTTCTGAAAATGAAATGGATTACAGTTAAATGCGCTGATTTTCGTTATATTAAAGGAAAAAGGAATTGCGAGAAAAAAAAGTGCAAGAAAAAAAATACAATATATACAATCCTGAAAAACATTGCTTAAAAGGCATATTAAAATACATATCAAAATATATATTAGATATTAGATATTAGAATTAAGAAATTGAAAAAATACAATTACGAGAAAAAAGGTAAAAAAAAAAATATGCAGGTAATATATACGATCCTGAAAAAAAAAGCACGTTAGAGCCATTCTGATAATGAAATGGATTACAGTTAAATGCGCTGATTTTCGTTATATTAAAGGAAAAAGGAATTGCGAGAAGAAAAGGTGCAAGAAAAAAAAGTAATATACACGATCCTGAAAAAAATGCTTAAAATACATATTGAAGTGCATATTAAAATATATATTATATATTAGATATTAGAATAAAGGAATTGGAAAAAAAAACAATTGCGAGAAAAAAGATGCAAGAAAAATTATGTAAATAATATATACGATCCTGAAAAAATGCTTAAAATGATTATTAAAAATACATATTAAAATATATATATATTAGATATTAGAATAGAAAATTGAAAGAAAAGCAATTGCGAGAAAAAAGGTGCACGATAAAAAAATCTATTTGATATATACGATCCTGAAAAAGAGATTTATAAAATAGAATACACGTTAGAGCCATTTGATAATGAAACGGATTACAGTTAAATGCGCTGATTTTCGTTATATTAAAGGAAAACGCAATTGCGAGAAAAAAGGTGCAAGAAAAAAAATGCAATATATATGATCCTGAAAAAAAAATGCTTAAAATGCACATTAAAATACATATTGAAATATATATTAGATGTTAGACATTAGAATAAAGGAATTGAAAAAAAGCAATTGCGAGAAAAAAGGTGCAAGAAAAAAAATGCAACATATATGATCCTGAAAAAAAACTGCTTAAAATGCATATTAAAAAATATATTATATAATAAATATTAGAATAAAGAAATTGAAAAAAAAGAAAAGAAAGAAAAAATACTTAAAATGCATATAGATAGATATTAGAATAAAGGAATTGAAAAAAAAAATTGTAAGAAAGAAGGTGCCATAAAAAAAAATTGCTTAAAATGCATATTAAAATACATATTAAAATATATAAAGGAATTGAAAAAAAAACAATTGCAAGAAAAAAGGTGCAAGAAAAAAAAAATACGATCCTGAAAAAAATAAAATAAAATACACGTTAGAGCCATTCTGATAATGAAACGGATTATAGTTAAACGCGATGATTTTCGTTATATGAAAGGAAAAAGGAATTGCGAGAAAAAAGGTACAAGAAAAAAAAATGCAATATATACTGTCGCGGTCGACGGCGTCGTCCATGCGCAATCGCCCTCGATTACGTTACATAAAGGTGCGCCCTGCCTCAATTAAGATTGAAATTGAACGCCATGACTTTGCAGGAACGTATCTTGAGCGAGGAAGCAATATTGAAACACCAGTGACCCCTGGCAACCCATTTGGCGACATCGAGTGACGTTAGATACGACTCTGGCGCCGCTTCATCATCTCGCTGCTTCTGGGTCGACGTAGCAGCATGACAAGTGGATGCCTTATCAACCTGGAACGATATCAGGCCATTCCAGCATCCCCTGGCCTGAAAAGATGAATATAAACATTAGTTGCAGTTGCCAGATGCCGCCAGAATCATTCGCTGCACTTCTATCTGCTCTTCTACGACGTAAATCGCGTTGTCGCGCCGCATCGTCATCTTTTAAATGTTTATCAATGTTTTTAGGATGTAAGGAGTTTTCATTTCAAATGCTAGGATATATATTTGTGTTGATGACACTGCAATACGTAATCTTTTGTACACAGAACATTCGAGCTTTTATTGCATAAAGAAGGTCGGGAGGTTGTTTCTTAAGCAGCAGCATCTTTAGACGTTTAATCGGTTTTGCATTTTTATTTATTTTTTTCAGTTTTAAGAGCTTTTACGCCTTTTTAGCGTATTTTATTCCCGACATTCTTTTGTTTACATTCGGGTTTGTTTTTATTTTCGTTAATTCTTTTACCTCTGCGTTTTAAGAGTCATTTTTATTTTTCACTAATTCCATTTTAAGAACAGCATTTCATTTTTAGTTATTTTACGTGTTTATTTACCTTTACGTAGTATTTTAAGATAACTCGAAAGCTCTGTATATAAGAGCTGCCACGTGGGCTTCCAGCGGAGCCCGCTTCCAGCCTTTGTTCAACACGCTTGTCTTGTCAGAAAGCTCTGTTCTCTCTCTTCGAGTACCCTGGCTGATTTTTCCATCTCGTCCAGCAATCAGATAAGTTATTGGTCGTGTACAGTTGTGAAATTCAGGTCGAGAGTGGTGATTATTGCATCAAAATTAACGCCAGGTATAACATAGACAAAGTGCTTTTTTTTTTTACTTTATTCGTGACTAAATTCTGCAGAAAACTATATATTGTGGTGTCATCTATGTGACTGCGTCAATTCGCCATATTTCATTTATATCAGTCAAGCTAATAATTCGTTTCTTTTAATTGTTTATAACTGCTTGCCCTTATACGCAGTTATTTTAGTACAATTATTAAGTTAATCTATATTCAGTCTTTAGGATATTGCCTAGTATCATTCCGGTATTTCCGCCTCCACATCCATTTTAGATTAATTTTATTGGGGCGACATCAACCCCGATTTCTAAGTTGATTCGTTTCGCTATCTATCTATTTTTATTGTGTTAGTTAAGCTACTGTTTGTATACCATCGGATATTTCTATGTATATATATGTCACATCTTGAACGGTGTCTAAGAGTGAACGTCTGTGGAGCAAAGGCCAACAACTATAAAGTTCATTTATTTTTACATGTATGTCAATTATTCTGTTATTTAATGATTACGGTATTTCTGCACATAATAAACGAAATTACCTGTGAAGTGTTTCTGAATCATATGTTTTAAATACCGAGTGAATGATTATTATTTTAAAGTTTGTATATTCATTTTAAATCATTTTAATTTGTTTCTCATTGTGGATACTTTGGCTGAAGGAGGATACGAAATACTTTACCTTAAAACTGAAAAAAAAGTATTAATCTGAATATTGTATTTGAAACGAAGAGATCAATTTCAGCTCTCCATCTGAAGAGAATTATTCAAATATTTTATCCGAATATAAAGATTAACTTGAATTCTGTATCTGGAAAAGAAAAAAGATATTAACAATAGTATAATAATACAACTCTATCTTGATAATACTGGCAGGTTGAGCATACGTTAAAATAATTATCAAATTAAATCTATTGCACCAGTATATGTGAATGAGCGATGGGTATACTCCTGGCCTATTGATTTATAAATTATTAAAAAGAAACTTGGTCACAGAAGAAACTTATGTACTTAGCTGGAAGCTGGTTTCATTGTTTTTTTAAGGTTTGGATCACTACTTACCTGAAAGTTGAAGTCGCCTCAGATGATGGACTCTAGGATTACTATTTACCTATGGTTGAAATCTCCAGCTACATGTTGATTACTCTGAAGACTCGCACATATATGAATGATTAGTACACATCGAGTCGGTTTAAGCACGCAGTCTCTCAACTGTTTACTCACTCACACATTCGTTCAGTTATTCGTTCATACATTCACACATCTCATACACCCACCACGCCCCCTCGGTTCGCACGCTACCAAACCACTTTCATACACGCATATTATACACACATACATCCACACCCACACTCCTGTTTTTCCCTTACACTCTCTTGCACACGATTCTTACACCCCCACACACACATGACGTTCCCAGACGTATAACTGGGTGGTGGCAGCAAAGGAAGAGTGACGTGCCAAGCGGGCTAATTCTATGCATATACCCATCATCACACATCTCCATATTATACTCATTTGGCATTGAGCCATTGCACTGTCATTAAGTATATCTGCACACTACATTTAGTGGTAGGCAGGACGTCTATTTGGTATTCAACGGTACTACGCCTATTCGCCACGGGTATAGGGCGTCCCGCACTACTACATATACGATCCTGAAAAAAAATGCTTAAAATATATACGATCCTGAGAAGAAAAAAAAATGCTTAAAAGGCATATTAAAAAAATATATTATATATTAAATATTAGAATAAAGAAATTGAAAAAAAAGAAAAGAAAAAATAAATACTTAAAATGCATATAGATAGATATTAGAATAAAGGAATTGAAAAAAAA
The DNA here is from genome assembly GCF_977035675.1 of Penaeus japonicus. Taxonomy (NCBI): domain Eukaryota; kingdom Metazoa; phylum Arthropoda; class Malacostraca; order Decapoda; family Penaeidae; genus Penaeus; species Penaeus japonicus. Next base: position 597,493 of record NW_028234422.1, read on the forward strand.
AATTGCAAGAAATAAGGTGCCATAAAAAAAATTGCTTAAAATGCATATTAAAATACATATTAAAATATATAAAGGAATTGAAAAAAAAAACAATTGCAAGAAAAAAGGTGCAAGAAAAAAAAATAAAATAAAATACACGTTAGAGCCATTCTGATAATGAAACGGATTACAGTTAAACGCGATGATTTTCGTTATATGAAAGGAAAAAGGAATTGCGAGAAAAAAGGTACAAGAAAAAAAAATGCTTCAAATATATACGATCCTGAGAAGAAAAAAAATGCTTAAAAGGCATATTAAAAATACATATTAAAATATATATTATATATTAGATATTAGAATAATGGAAGTGAAAATAAACCAATTCCGAGAAAAAAGGTGCAAGAAAAAAAATGCAAGTAATATATACGATCCTAGAAAAAAAATACACGATAGAGCCGTTCTGAAAATGAAATGGATTACAGTTAAATGTGCTGATTTTCGTTATATTAAAGGAAAAAGGAATTGCGAGAAAAAAAAGTGCAAGAAAAAAAATACAATATATACAACCCTGAAAAAAAATTCCTTAAAAGGCATATTAAAATACATATCAAAATATATATTAGATATTAGATATTAGAATTAAGGAATTGAAAAAATAAAATTACGAGAAAAATGGTGCAAGAAAAAATATGCAGGTAATATATACGATCCTGAAAAAAAAAATGCACGTTAGAGCCATTCTGATAATGAAATGGATTACAGTTTAATGCGCTGATTTTCGTTAAGGCCATTCTGATAATGAAATGGATTACAGTTAAATGCGCTGATTTTCGTTATATTAAAGGAAAAAGGAATTGCGAGAAGAAAAGGTGCAAGAAAAAAAAAGTCATATACACGATCCTGAAAAAAATGCTTAAAATACATATTGAAATGCATATTAAAATATATATTATATATTAGATATTAGAATAAAGGAATTGGATAAAAAACAATTGCGAGAAAAAAGATGCAAGAAAAAATATGTAAATAATATATACGATCCTGAAAAAAATGCTTAAAATGATTATCAAAAATACATATTAAAATATATATATATTAGATATTAGAATAGAAAATTTGAAAGAAAAGCAATTGCGAGAAAAAAGGTGCACGAAAAAAAAAATCTATTTGATATATACGATCCTGAAAAAGAGATATATAAAATAGAATACACGTTAGAGCCATTCTGATAATGAAACGGATTATAGTTAAATGCGCTGATTTTCGTTATATTAAAGGAAAACGCAATTGCGAGAAAAAAGGTGCAAGATAAAAAATGCAATATATATGATCCTGAAAAAAAATGCTTAAAATGCACATTAAAATACATATTGAAATATATATTAGATGTTAGACATTAGAATAAAGGAATTGAAAAAAAGCAATTGCGAGAAAAAAGGTGCAAGAAAATAAATGCAACATATATGATCCTGAAAAAAAAAATGCTTAAAATGCATATTAAAAAATATATTATATATTAAATATTAGAATAAAGAAACTGAAAAAAAGAAAAGAAAAAAAAAATACTTAAAATGCATATAGATAGATATTAGAATAAAGGAATTGAAAAAAAAAAATTGTAAGAAAGAAGGTGCCATAAAAAAAATTGCTTAAAATGCATATTAAAATACATATTAAAATATATAAAGGAATTGAAAAAAAACAATTGCAAGAAAAAAGGTGCAAGAAAAAAAATACGATCCTGAAAAAAATAAAATAAAATACACGTTAGAGCCATTCTGATAATGAAACGGATTACAGTTAAACGCGATGATTTTCGTTATATGAAAGGAAAAAGGAATTGCGAGAAAAAAGGTACAAGAAAAAAAAAATGCAATATATACTGTCGCGGTCGACGGCGCCGTCCATGCGCAATCGCCCTCGATTACGTTACATAAAGGTGCGCCCTGACTCAATTAAGATTGAAATTGAACGCCATGACTTTGCAGGAACGTATCTTGAGCGAGGAAGCAATATTGAAACACCAGTGACCCCTGGCAACCCCTTTGGCGACATCGAGTGACGTTAGATACGACTCTGGCGCCGCTTCATCATCTCGCTGCTTCCGGGTCGACGTAGCAGCATGACAAGTGGATGCCTTATCAACCTGGAACGATATCAGGCCATTCCAGCATCCCCTGGCCTGAAAAGATGAACATAAACATTAGTTGCAGTTGCCAGATGCCGCCAGAATCATTCGCTGCACTTCTATCTGCTCTTCTACGACGTAAATCGCGTTGTCGCGCCGCATCGTCATCTTTTAAATGTTTATCAATGTTTTTAGGATGTAAGGAGTTTTCATTTCAAATGCTAGGATATATATTTGTGTTGATGACACTGCAATACGTAATCTTTTGTACACAGAACATTCGAGCTTTTATTGCATAAAGAAGGACGGGAGGTTGTTTCTTAAGCAGCAGCATCTTTAGACGTTTAATCGGTTTTGCATTTTTATTTATTTTTTTCAGTGTTAAGAGCTTTTACGCCTTTTTAGCGTATTTTATTCCCGACATTCTTTTGTTTACATTCGGGTTTGTTTTTATTTTCGTTAATTCTTTTACCTCTGCGTTTTAAGAGTCATTTTATTTTTCACTAATTCCATTTTAAGAACAGTATTTCATTTTTAGTTATTTTACGTGTTTATTTACCTTTACGTAGTATTTTAAGATAACTCGAAAGCTCTGTATATAAGAGCTGCCACGTGGGCTTCCAGCGGAGCCCGCTTCCAGCCTTTGTTCAACACGCTTGTCTTGTCAGAAAGCTCTGTTCTCTCTCTTCGAGTACCCTGGCTGATTTTTCCATCTCGTCCAGCAATCAGATAAGTTATTGGTCGTGTACAGTTGTGAAATTCAGGTCGAGAGTGGTGATTATTGCATCAAAATTAACGCCAGGTATAACATAGACAAAGTGCTTTTTTTTTTTACTTTATTCGTGACTAAATTCTGCAGAAAACTATATATTGTGGTGTCATCTATGTGACTGCGTCAATTCGCCATATTTCATTTATATCAGTCAAGCTAATAATTCGTTTCTTTTAATTGTTTATAACTGCTTGCCCCTATACGCAGTTATTTTAGTACAATTATTAAGTTAATCTATATTCAGTCTTTAGGATATTGCCTAGTATCATTCCGGTATTTCCGCCTCCACATCCATTTTAGATTAATTTTATTGGGGCGACATCAACCCGATTTCTAAGTTGATTCGTTTCGCTATCTATCTATTTTTATTGTGTTAGTTAAGCTACTGTTTGTATACCATCGGATATTTCTATGTATATATATGTCACATCTTGAACGGTGTCTAAGAGTGAACGTCTGTGGAGCAAAGGCCAACAACTATAAAGTTCATTTATTTTTACATGTATGTCAATTATTCTGTTATTTAATGATTACGGTATTTCTGCACATAATAAACGAAATTACCTGTGAAGTGTTTCTGAATCATATGTTTTAAATACCGAGTGAATGATTATTATTTTAAAGTTTGTATATTCATTTTAAATCATTTTAATTTGTTTCTCATTGTGGATACTTTGGCTGAAGGAGGATACGAAATACTTTACCTTAAAACTGAAAAAAAAGTATTAATCTGAATATTGTATTTGAAACGAAGAGATCAATTTCAGCTCTCCATCTGAAGAGAATTATTCAAATATTTTATCCGAATATAAAGATTAACTTGAATTCTGTATCTGGAAAAGAAAAAGATATTAACAATAGTATAATAATACAACTCTATCTTGATAATACTGGCAGGTTGAGCATACGTTAAAATAATTATCAAATTAAATCTATTGCACCAGTATATGTGAATGAGCGATGGGTATACTCCTGGCCTATTGATTTATAAATTATTAAAAAGAAACTTGGTCACAGAAGAAACTTATGTACTTAGCTGGAAGCTGGTTTCATTGTTTTTTAAAGGTTTGGATTACTACTTACCTGAGAGTTGAAGTCGCCTCAGATGATGGACTCTAGGATTACTATTTACCTATGGTTGAAATCTCCAGCTACATGTTGATTACTCTGAAGACTCGCACATATATGAATAATTAGTACACATCGAGTCGGTTTAAGCACGCAGTCTCTCAACTGTTTACTCACTCACACATTCGTTCAGTTATTCGTTCATACATTCACACATCTCATACACCCACCACGCCCCCTCGGTTCGCACACTACCAAACCACTTTCATACACGCATATTATACACACATACATCCACGCCCACACTCCTGTTTTTCCCTTACACTCTCTTGCACACGATTCTTACACCCCCACACACACATGACGTTCCCAGACGTATAACTGGGTGGTGGCAGCAAAGGAAGAGTGACGTGCCAAGCGGGCTAATTCTATGCATATACTCATCATCACACATATCCATATTATACTCATTTGGCATTGAGCCATTGCACTGTCATTAAGTATATCTGCACACTACATTTAGTGGTAGGCAGGACGTCTATTTGGTATTCAACGGTACTACGCCTATTCGCCACGGGTATAGGGCGTCCCGCACTACTACATATATGATCCTGAAAAAAAATGCTTAAAATGCATATTAAAAAATATATTATATATTAAATATTAGAAAAAAGAAATTGAAAAAAAAAGAAAAAAAAATACTTAAAGTGCATATAGATAGATATTTGAATAAAGGAATTGAAAAAAAAAAATTGCAAGAAAGAAGGTGCCATAAAAAAATTGCTTAAAATGCATATTAAAATACATATTAAAATATATAAAGGAATTGAAAAAAAAAAACAATTGCAAGAAAAAAGGTGCAAGAAAAAAAATACGATCCTGAAAAAAATAAAATAAAATACACGTTAGAGCCATTCTGATAATGAAACGGATTACAGTTAAACGCGTTGATTTTCGTTATATGAAAGGAAAAAGGAATTGCGAGAAAAAAGGTACAAGAAAAAAAAATGCAATATATACGATCCTGAAAAAAAAAATGCTTAAAATATATACGATCCTGAGAAGAATAAAAAATGCTTAAAAGGCATATTAAAAATACATATTAAGATATATATTATATATTAGATATTAGAATAATGGAAGTGAAAAAAAAGCAATTCCGAGAAAAAAGGTGCAAGAAAAAAAATGCAAGTAATATATACGATCCTGAAAAAAAATCCACGATAGAGCCGTTCTGAAAATGAAATGGATTACAGTTAAATGCGCTGATTTTCGTTATATTAAAGGAAAAAGGAATTGCGAGAAAAAAAAAGTGCAAGAAAAAAAATACAATATATACAATCCTGAAAAAATTGCTTAAAAGGCATAATAAAATACATATCAAAATATATATTAGATATTAGATATTAGAATTAAGGAATTGAAAAAATACAATTACGAGAAAAAAGGTGCAAGAAAAAATATGCAGGTAATATAAACGATCCTGAAAAAAAAATGCACGTTAGAGCCATTCTGATAATGAAATGGATTACAGTTAAATGCGCTGATTTTCGTTATATTAAAGGAAAAAGGAATTGCGAGAAGAAAAGGTGCAAGAAAAAAAAAGTCATATACACGATCCTGAAAAAAATGCTTAAAATACATATTGAAATGCATATTAAAATATATATTATATATTAGATATTAGAATAAAGGAATTGGAAAAAAAAACAATTGCGAGAAAAAAGATGCGAGAAAAAATATGTAAATAATATATACGATCCTGAAAAAAATGCTTAAAATGATTATTAAAAATACATATTAAAATATATATATATTAGATATTAGAATAGAAAATTGAAAGAAAAGCAATTGCGAGAAAAAAGGTGCACGAAAAAAAAAATCTATTTGATATATACGATCCTGAAAAAGAGATATATAAAATAGAATACACGTTAGAGCCATTCTGATAATGAAACGGATTACAGATAAATGCGCTGATTTTCGCTATATTAAAGGAAAACGCAATTGCGAGAAAAAAGGTGCAAGAAAAAAAATGCAATATATATGATCCTGAAAAAAAAGCTTAAAATGCACATTAAAATACATATTGAAATATATATTAGAGATTAGACATTAGAATAAAGGAATTGAAAAAAAGCAATTGCGAGAAAAAAGGTGCAAGAAAAAAAATGCAACATATATGATCCTGAAAAAAAAATGCTTAAAATGCATATTAAAAAATATAATATATATTAAATATTAGAATAAAGAAATTGAAAAAAAAGAAAAGAAAAAAAAATACTTAAAATGCATATAGATAGATATTAGAATAAAGGAATTGAAAAAAAAAAATTGCAAGAAAGAAGGTGCCACAAAAAAAATTGCTTAAAATGCATATTAATATACATATTAAAATATATAAAGGAATTGAAATAAAAACAATTGCAAGAAAAAAGGTGGAACAAAAAAAAATATGATCTTGAAAAAAATAAAATAAAATACACGTTAGAGCCATTCTGATAATGAAACGGATTACAGTTAAACGCGATGATTTTCGTTATATGAAAGGAAAAAGGAATTGCGAGAAAAAAGATACAAGAAAAAAAAATGCAATATATATGATCCTGAAAAAAAATGCTTAAAATATATACGATCCTTCGAAGAAGAAAAAAATACTTAAAAGGCATATTAAAAATACATATTAAAATATATATTATATATTAGATATTAGAATAATGGAAGTGAAAAAAAAGCAATTCCGAGAAAAAAGGTGCAAGAAAAAAAATGCAAGTAATATATACGATCCTGAAAAAAAATACACGATAGAGCCGTTCTGAAAATGAAATGGATTACAGTTAAATGCGCTGATTTTCGTTATATTAAAGGAAAAAGGAATTGCGAGAAAAAAAAGTGCAAGAAAAAAAATACAATATATACAATCCTGAAAAAAATTGCTTAAAAGCCATATTAAAATACATATCAAAATATATATTAGATATTAGATATTAGAATTGAGGAATTAAAAAAATACAATTACGAGAAAAAAGGTGCAAGAAAAAATATGCAGGTAATATATACGATCCTGAAAAAAAATGCACGTTAGAGCCATTCTGATAATGAAATGGATTACAGTTAAATGCGAGAAGAAAAGGTGCAAGAAAAAAAAAATATACACGATCCTGAAAAAAATGCTTAAAATACATATTGAAATGCATTTTAAAATATATATTATATATTAGATATTAATATAAAGGAATTGAAAAAAAAACAATTGCGAGAAAAAAGATGCAAGAAAAAATATGTAAATAATATATACGATCCTGAAAAAAATGCTTGAAATGATTATTAAAAATACATATTAAAATATATATATATTAGATACTAGAATAGAAAATTGAAAGAAAAGCAATTGCGAGAAAAAAGGTGCACGAAAAAAAAATCTATTTGATATATACGATCCTGAAAAAGAGATATATAAAATAGAATACACGTTAGAGCAATTCTGATAATGAAACAGATTATAGTTTAATGCGCTCATTTTCGTTATATTAAAGGAAAACGCAATTGCGAGAAAAAAGGTGCAAGAAAAAAAATGCAATATATATGATCCTGAAAAAAAAAATGCTTAAAAAGCACATTAAAATACATATTGAAATATATATTAGATGTTAGAAATTAGAATAAAGGAATTGAAAAAAAGTAATTGCGAGAAAAAAGGTGCAAGAAAAAAAATGCAACATATATGATCCTGAAAAAAAAATGCTTAAAATGCATATTAAAAAATATATTATATATTAGATATTAGAATAAAGAAATTGAAAAAAAAGAAAAGAAAAAAAATTACTTAAAATGCATATAGATAGATATTAGAATAAAGGAATTAAAAAAAAAAATTGCAAGAAAGAAGGTGCCATAAAAAAAATTGCTTAAAATGCATATTAAAATACATATTAAAATATATAAAGGAATTGAAAAAAAACAATTGCAAGAAAAAAGGTGCAAGAAAAAAAAATACGATCCTGAAAAAAATAAAATAAAATACACGTTAGAGCCATTCTGATAATGAAACGGATTACAGTTAAACGCGATGATTTTCGTTATATGAAAGGAAAAAGGAATTGCGAGAAAAAAGGTACAAGAAAAAAAAATGCAATATATACGATCCTGAAAAAAAATGCTTAAAATATATACGATCCTGAAAAAAATGCTTTAAATACATATTGAAATGTATATTAAAATATGTATTATATATTAGATATTAGAATAAAGGAATTAGAAAAAAAAACAATTGCGAGAAAAAAGATGCAAGAAAAAATATGTAAATAATATATACGATCCTGAGAAAAATGCTTAAAATGATTATCAAAAATACATATTAAAATATATATATATTAGATATTAGAATAGAGAATTGAAAGAAAAGCAATTGCGAGAAAAAAGGTGAACGAAAAAAAAAATCTATTTGATATATACGATCCTGAAAAAGAGATATATAAAATAGAATACACGTTAGAGCCATTCTGATAATGAAACGGATTACAGTTAAATGCGCTGATTTTCGTTATATTAAAGGAAAACGCAATTGTGAGAAAAAAGGTGCAAGAAAAAAAATGCAAGTAATATATACGATCCTGAAAAAAAAATACACGATAGAGCCGTTCTGAAAATGAAATGGATTACAGTTAAATGCGCTGATTTTCGTTATATTAAAGGAAAAAGGAATTGCGAGAAAAAAAAGTGCAAGAAAAAAAATATAATATATACAATCCTGAAAAAAATTGCTTAAAAGCCATATTAAAATATATATTAGATATTAGATATTAGATATTAGAATTAAGAAATTGAAAAAATACAATTACGAGAAAAAAGGTGCAAGAAAAAATATGCAGGTAATATATACGATCCTGAAAAATAAAATGCACGTTAGAGCCATTCTGATAATGAAATGGATTACAGTTAAATGCGCTGATTTTCGTTATATTAAAGGAAAAAGGAATTGCGAGAAGAAAGGTGCAAGAAAAAAAAAGTAATATACACGATCCTGAAAAAAATGCTTAAAATACATATTGAAATGCATATTAAAATATATATTATATATTAGATATTAGAATAAAGGATTTGGAAAAAAAAACAATTGCGAGAAAAAAGATGCAAGAAAAAATATGTAAATAATATATACGATCCTGAAAAAAATGCTTAAAATGATTATTAAAAATACATATTAAAATATATATATATATTAGATATTAGAATAGAAAATTGAAAGAAAAGCAATTGCGAGAAAAAAGGTGCACGAAAAAAAAAATCTATTTGATATATACGATCCTGAAAAAGAGATATATAAAATAGAATACACGTTAGAGCCATTCTGATAATGAAACGGATTACAGTTAAATGCGCTGATTTTCGTTATATTAAAGGAAAACGATATTGCGTGAAAAAAGGTGCAAGAAAAAAATGCAATATATATGATCCTGAAAAAAAAAAATGCTTAAAATGCACATTAAAATACATATTGAAATATATATTTGATGTTAGACATTAAAATAAAGGAATTGAAAAAAAGCAATTGCGAGAAAAAAGGTGCAAGAAAAAAAATGCAACATATATGATCCTGAAAAAAAAATGCTTAAAATGCATATTAAAAAATATATTATATATTAGATATTAGAATAAAGAAATTGAAAAAAAAGAAAAGAAAAAAAAAATACTTAAAATGCATATAGATAGATATTAGAATAAAGAAATTGAAAAAAAAAATTGCAAGAAAGAAGGTGCCATAAAAAAATTGCTTAAAATTCATATTAAAATACATATTAAAATATATAAAGGAATTGAAAAAAAAACAATTGCAAGAAAAAAGGTGCAAGAAAAAAAAATACGATCCTGAAAAAAATAAAATAAAATACACGTTAGAGCCATTCTGATAATGAAACGAATTACAGTTAAACGCGATGATTTTCGTTATATGAAAGGAAAAAGGAATTGCGAGAAAAAAGGTACAAGAAAAAAAAATGCAATATATACGATTCTGAAAAAAAATGCTTAAAATATATACGATCCTGAGAAGAAAAAAAAATGCTTAAAAGGCATATTAAAGATACATATTAAAATATATATTATATATTAGATATTAGAATAATGGAAGTGAAAAAAAAGCAATTCCGAGAAAAAAGGTGCAAGAAAAAAAATGCAAGTAATATATACGATCCTGAAAAAAAATACACGATAGAGCCGTTCTGAAAATGAAATAGATTACAGTTAAATGCGCTGATTTTCGTTATATTAATGGAAAAAGGAATTGCGAGAAAAAAAGTGCAAGAAAAAAAATACAATATATACAATCCTGAAAAAAATTGCTTAAAAGGCATATTAAAATACATATCAAAATATATATTAGATATTAGAATCAAGGAATTGAAAAAATACAATTACGAGAAAAAAGGTGCAAGAAAAAATATGCAGGTAATATATACGATCCTGAAAAAAAAATGCACGTTAGAGCCATTCTGATAATGAAATGGATTACAGTTAAATGCGCTGATTTTCGTTATATTAAAGGAAAAAGAAATTGCGAGAAGAAAAGGTGCAAGAAAAAAAAAGTAATATACACGATCCTGAAAAAAATGCTTAAAATACATATTGAAATGCATATTAAAATATATATTATATATTAGATATTAGAATAAAGGAATTGAAAAAAAAAAAACAATTGCGAGAAAAAAGATGCAAGAAAAAATATGTAAATAATATATACGATCCTGAAAAAAATGCTTAAAATGATTATTAAAAATACATATTAAAATATATATTTATTAGATATTAGAATAGAAAATTGAAAGAAAAGCAATTGCGAGAAAAAAGGTGCACGAAAAAAAAAATCTATTTGATATATACGATCCCGAAAAAGAGATATATAAAATATCTAAACCTCTTAAAGCCATTCTGATAATGAAACGGATTACAGTTAAATGCGCTGATTTTCGTTATATTAAAGGAAAACGCAATTGCGTGAAAAAAGGTGAAAGAAAAAAAATGCAATATATATGATCCTGAAAAAAAATGCTTAAAATGCACATTAAAATACATATTGAAATATATATTAGATGTTAGACATTAGAATAAAGGAATTGAAAAAAAGCAATTGCGAGAAAAAAGGTGCAAGAAAAAAAATACAACATAGATAATAAAAAAAAAATGCTTAAAATGCATATTAAAAAATATATTATATATTAAATATTAGAATAAAGAAATTGAAAAAAAAGAAAAGAAAAAAAAATACTTAAAATGCATATAGATAGATATTAGAATAAAGGAATTGAAAAAAAAATTTGCAAGAAAGAAGGTGCCATAAAAAAAATTGCTCAAAATGCATGTTAAAATACATATTAAAATATATAAAGGAATTGAAAAAAAAACAATTGCAAGAAAGAAGGTGCAAGAAAAAAAATACGTTCCTGAAAAAAATAAAATAAAATACACGTTAGAGCCATTCTGATAATGATACGGATTACAGTTAAAAGCGATGATTTTCGTTATATGAAAGGAAAAAGGAATTGCGAGAAAAAAGGTACAAGAAAAAAAAATGCTTAAAATATATACGATCCTGAGAAGAAAAAAAATGCTTAAAAGGCATATTAAAAATACATATTAAAATATATATTATATATTAGATATTAGAATAATGGAAGTAAAAAAAAAAGCAATTCCGAGAAAAAAGGTGCAAGAAAAGAAATGCAAGTAATATATACGATCCTGAAAAAAAGCAATTGAAACTTGCGAGCAATAAACGATAGAGCCGTTATGAAAATGAAATGGATTACTGTTAAATGCGCTGATTTTAGTTATAATAAAGGAAAACGCAATTGCGAGAAAAAAGGTGCAAGAAAAAAAATGCAATATATATGATCCTGAAAAAAAAATGCTTAAAATGCATATTGAAATACATATCAAAATATATATTAGATGTTAGATATTAGAATATAAGGAATTGAAAAAATACAATTACGAGAAAAAAGGTGCAAGAAAAAATATGCAGGTAATATATACGATCTGAAAAAAAAAAAAAATTGCACGTTAGAGCCATTCTGATAAATTAAATGGATTACAGTTTAATGTCGGGATTTTCGTTAGGGCCTGATATTGAAATGGATTACAGTTAAATGCGCTGATTTTTGTTATATTATAGGGAAAATCAATTGCGAGAAAAAAGGTGCACGAAAAAAAAGTCATATACACGATCCTGAAAAAAATGCTTAAAATACATCTTGAAATGCATATTAAAATATATATTCTATATTAGATATTAGAATAAAGGAATTGGAAAAAAAAACAATTGCGAGCAAAAAAAGATGCAAGAAAAAATATGTAAATAATATATACGATCCTGAAAAAAATGTTAAAATGATTATAAAATACATATTAAAATATATAGATATTAGAATATTAGAATAGAAAATTGAAAGAAAAGCAATTGCGAGAAAAAAGGTGCACGAAAAAAAAAATCTATTTGATATATACGATCCGAAAAAGAGATATAAAAATATCTAAACCTCTTAAAGCCATTCTGATAATGAAACGGATTACAGTTAAATGCGCTGATTTTCGTTATAAAGGAAAACGCATTGCGAGAAAAAAGATGAAAGAAAAAAAATGCAATATATATGATCCTGAAAAAAAAATGCTTAAAATGCACATTAAAATACATATTGAAATATATATTAGATGTTAGACATTAGAATAAAGGAATTGAAAAAAAGCAATTGCGAGAAAAAAGGTGCAGAAAAAAAATACAATAGATAAATAAAAAAAAATGCTTAAAATGCATATTAAAAAATATTATATATTAAATTTTATAAAGAAATTGAAAAAAAGAAAGAAAAAAAAATACTTAAAATGCATATAGATAGATATTAGAATAAAGGAATGAAAAAAATTTGCAAGAAAGAAGGTGCCATAAAAAAAATTGCTCAAAATGCATGTTAAAATACATATTAAAATATATAAAGGAATTGAAAAAAAAACAATTGCAAGAAAGAAGGTGCAAGAAAAAAAATACGTTCCTGAAAAAAATAAAATAAAATACACGTTAGAGCCATTCTGATAATGATACGGATTACAGTTAAAAGCGATGATTTTCGTTATATGAAAGGAAAAAGGAATTGCGAGAAAAAAGGTACAAGAAAAAAAAATGCTTAAAATATATACGATCCTGAGAAGAAAAAAAATGCTTAAAAGGCATATTAAAAATACATATTAAAATATATATTATATATTAGATATTAGAATAATGGAAGTAAAAAAAAAAGCAATTCCGAGAAAAAAGGTGCAAGAAAAGAAATGCAAGTAATATATACGATCCTGAAAAAAAGCAATTGCGATAAAAAAGGTGCAAGAAAAATACACGATAGAGCCGTTCTGAAAATGAAATGGATTACTGTTAAATGCGCTGATTTTCGTTATATTAAAGGAAAACGCAATTGCGAGAAAAAAGGTGCAAGAAAAAAAATGCAATATATATGATCCTGAAAAAAAAATGCTTAAAATGCACATTAAAATACATATTGAAATATATATTAGATGTTAGACATTAGAATAAAGGAATTGAAAAAAAGCAATTGCGAGAAAAAAGGTGCAAGAAAAATACACGATAGAGCCGTTCTGAAAATGAAATGGATTACAGTTAAATACGCTGATTTTCGTTATATTAAAGGAAAAAGGAATTGCGAGAAAAAAAAAGTGCAAGAAAAAAATACAATATATACAATCCTGAAAAAAATTGCTTAAAAGGCATATTGAAATACATATCAAAATATATATTAGATATTAGATATTAGAATTAAGGAATTGAAAAAATACAATTACGAGAAAAAAGGTGCAAGAAAAAATATGCAGGTAATATATACGATCCTGAAAAAAAAAAAAAAATGCACGTTAGAGCCATTCTGATAATTAAATGGATTACAGTTTAATGCGCTGATTTTCGTTAGGGCCATACTGATAATGAAATGGATTACAGTTAAATGCGCTGATTTTCGTTATATTAAAGGAAAAAGGAATTGCGAGAAGAAAAGGTGCAAGAAAAAAAAAGTAATATACACGATCCTGAAAAAAATGCTTAAAATACATATTGAAATGCATATGAAAAAGTATATTATATATTAGATATTAGAATAAAGGAATTGGAAAAAAAAACAATTGCGAGAAAAAAGATGCAAGAAAAAATATGTAAATAATATATACGATCCTGAAAAAAATGCTTAAAATGATTATTAAAAATACATATTAAAATATATATATATTAGATATTAGAATAGAAAATTGAAAGAAAAGCAATTGCGAGAAAAAAGGTGCACGAAAAAAAATCCATTTGATATATACGATCCTGAAAAAGAGATATATAAAATAGAATACCTCTTAGAGCCATTCTGATAATGAAACGGATTACAGTTAAATGCGCTGATTTTCGTTATATTAAAGGAAAACGCAATTGCGAGAAAAAAAGGTGCAAGAAAAAAAATGCAATATATATGATCCTGAAAAAAAAAGCTTAAAATGCACATTAAAATACATATTGAAATATATATTAGATGTTAGACATTAGAATAAAGGAATTGAAAAAAAGCAATTGCGAGAAAAAAGGTGCAAGAAAAAAAATGCAACATAGATGATCAAAAAAAAAATGCTTAAAATGCATATTAAAAAATATATTATATATAAAATATTAGAATAAAGAAATAGAAAAAAAAGAAAAAAAAAAAAATACTTAAAATGCATAAAGAAAGATATTAGAATAAAGGAATAGAAAAAAAAATTAGCAAGAAAAAAGGAGCCATAAAAAATTGCTTAAAATGCATATTAAAAAACATATCAAAATATATAAAAAAATTGAAAAAAAACAATTGCAAGAAAAAAGATGCAAGAAAAAAAAATACGATCCTGAAAAAAATAAAAAAATACACGTTAAAGCCATTCTGATAATGAAACGAATTACAGTTAAACGCAATGATTTTCGTTTTATGAAAGGAAAAACGAATTGAGAGATAAAAGATACAAGAAAAAAACAAGCAATATATGATCTGGAAAAAAATGCTTAAAATATATACGATCCTGAGAAGAAAAAAAATATTTAAAAGGCATATTAAAAATACATATTAAAATATATATTATATATTAGATATTAGAATAATGGAAGTGAAAAAAAAAGCAATTCCGAGAAAAAAGGTGAAGAAAAAAAATGCAAGTAATATATACGATCTTGAAAAAAAATACACGATAGAGCCGTTCTGAAAATGAAATGGATTACAGTTAAATGCGCTGATTTTCGTTATATTAAAGGAAAAGGAATTGCGAGAAAAAAGTGCAAGAAAAAAATACAACATATACAAACCAAAAAAAAAATGCTTAAAAAGCATATTAAAATACATATCAAAATATATATTAGATATTAGATATTAGAATTAAGGACTTGAAAAAATACAATTACGAGAAAAAAAGGTGCCAAGAAAAATATGCAGGTATAATATATATTACTGAAAAAAAAAAAAAAAAGCACGTTAGAGCCGTTCTGATAATGAAATGGATTACAGTTAAATGCGCTGATTTTCGTTATATTAAAGGAAAAAGGAATTGCGAGAAGAAAAGAGTGCAAGAAAAGAAAAGACCTATACACGAACCAGTACAAAATCTTATAATACATATTGAAATGCATATGCAAAAAAAAAAAAGTATATATCATCATCAGCAAATCTCCTAAAAAGGAATTGCTGAAAAAACATATGAGAAAAAAGATGCTATTAAAAAATATATGCATATAAAAATATATATATATAAAAGGAATTGCGAGAAAAAAGAGGCAATTGCGGAAAAAAGATTGCAAAAAGGTGCACGAAACATAATCCTGAATTAAAATATAAATTATGAATCCTGATAAAAACATATAGCTAGAAAAGATAGAATAAATCTCTGATATTAATATTTAAAATATATATGATCTAAATTAAATATTGTGAAGATTATAGAAAACGAAAAGTCAATTGCGAGAAAAAAGGTGCACAAGAAAAAAAAAAAAGCAATCTATTTGTTCTCTATACGATCCCCGGTGTAAAAAGAGAAAATATAAAATAGAATACCACGTACACTAGAATGTGCCATTCTGAAAATAAATACTCGGGAAATACACAGAAATATAAAATTGCGCTGGATTTTTCTCAGTTATATTAAAAGGAAAACCGCAAAAATGCGAGAAAAGAAAAAAGGTGCAAGCAGAAAAAAAATGCAATGTATAGATCCTGAAAAAAAAAATGCATAAAATGCACATTTATATTCATTAAAAATACAATTGAAAATATATATTAGATGATAGATGATAGACATTAGAATTACAGTAAATTCGAAAAAAAAGCAATTGCAATTGCGAGAGGAAGAAAAAAAGGTGCAGAAAAAAAAAATGAACTTTATGATCCATGAAAAAGTTCAAGAAAAAAAATGCAACATTGATTCCTGAAAAAAAAATCTTAAAATGCATGCATATATAAAAAATCTATTATATATTAAATGATTAGAATAAAGAAATTGAAAAAAAATAAAAAAAAAAAATAACTATAAAATGGCCTATATAGATAGGATATTAGAATAAAAAGGAATTTAAGAAAAAAAAAATGCAAGAAAGAAGGTGCCATAAAACAAAAAAATTGCTTAAAATGCATATTAAATCCAACATATTAAAATTAAAATTAAAAAGTGAATTGAAAAGCAAAAACAATATTGGAAGAGCAAAGAAAAAAGGAAAAGCAAGTGCAAGAAAAAAAAATACGATATCCTGAAAAAAATAAAATAAAATACACGTTAGAGCCATTCTGATAATGAAACTGGAAAACAGTTAAACGCGATGAATTTCGATTTTCGTTTCTTAATGGAAATGGAAAAAGGAAATTGCGAGAAAAAAGTACTACAAGAGAAAAAAATGCATATATACGATCCTGAAGAAATAAAATAATGCTTACGATATATACGAACCTGAGAGAAAAAAAAAAAAAAAAAAAATTGCTTAAAATATAGACGATCCTGAGAAGAAAAAACCAAAAAATGCTTAAAAGGCAAAATAAAAATAATACGATCCTGAAAGAAAAAAAAAATGCTTAAAAGCATATTAAAATACATATTAATAAAATAATATTATGCTATATAGAAATAGATATTAGAAATAGAATGGAAGGAAAAGTGAAAAAAAAAGCCAGCATAGAATTCCGAGAAAAAAGGTGCAAGAAAAAAAAAAAATTACGGTTTGTAGTGAAGCACGTAATATATCCGCACATCCTGGAAAAAAATACACGATAGAACCATTCTGAGAAAAAAAGAATTACAGTTAATTTAATTACAGTTAAATGCGCTAACTATTGCTATCCCGTATATATTAAAAACGGAAAAAGGAATTGCGAGAAAAAAGAGAAAAGAAAAAAAATAAATATTATACAAATCCTGAAAAAAAAGTGCATATCAAAAAGGCATATTATATTAATACATATTCAAAATATAGATTAGATATTAGATATTAGAATTAAGGAAATTGAAAAAATACAATTACGATAAAAAAGGTTGCAAGAAAAAAATATGCAGGTAATATATACGATCCTTAAAAAAAGCCATTCTGATAATGAAACGGATTACAGTTAAATGCGCTGATTTTCGTTATATTAAAGGAAAAATGGAATTGCGAGAAGAAAAGGTGCAAGAAAAAAAAAGTAATATACACGATCCTAAAAAAATGCCTTAAAATACATATTAAAATGCAAATTAGAATAATATATATTTATATATTAGATATTAGAATAAGGGTAATTGGAAAAAAAAAAATAATTGGCCGAGAAAAAGATGGAAGAAAAAATATGTAAATAATATATACATTGCGGCTGAAAAAAATGCTTAAAAAATGATTATTAAAAATACATATTTAAAAAATATATAAATATATTAGATAATTAGAATAGAAAATTGAAAAAAAAGCAATTTGGCGAGAAAAAAGGTGCACGAAAAAAAAATCTATTTTGATTTATACGATCCTGAAAAAGAGATATAATAAAATAGAATACACGTTAGAGGCAATTGATAATGAAACGATTACAGTTAAATGCGCTGATTTTCGTTATAATAAAGGAAAACGCAATTCCGAGAAAAAAGGTGCAAGATAAAAAAATGCATACCTATTGATCCTGAAAAAAAAAAAATGCAATATATATGATCCTGAAAAAAAAAAAATGCTAAATATATATCCTGAAAAATAAATGCTTAAAATGCACATTAAAATTACATATTGAAATATATATTAGGAGTGTTAGACATTAGAATAAAGGAATTGAATAAAAAAAAGCAATTGCGAGAAAAAAGGTGCAAGAATAAATAAAAAAATGCAACATAAATGATCCTGAAAAAAAAATGCTTAAAATGCATATTAAAAAATATATTATATATTAAATATTAAATACAGAAATTGAAAAAAAAAAGAAAAAAAAAAAAAATTAATTACTTAAAAATGCATAAAGATAGATATAAGAATAAAGTAACTGAAAAAAAAAAAAACAAGAAAGAAGGTGCCATAAAAAAATTGCTTAAAATGCATATTAAAATACATATTAAAATATATAAGGGAATTGACAAAAAAAAAACAATTGCAAGAAAAAAGGTGCAAGACGAAAAAAAATACGATCCTTAAAAAAATAAAAGTAAAATGAACACGTTAGAGCCATTCTGATAATGAAACGGAATTAACAGCTTAAACGCGAAGATTTTCGATATATGAAAGGGAAAAAAGGAATTGCGAGAAAAATGGTACAAGATAATAAAAAAAAAATGCAATATATACGATCCCTGAAAAAAAAAATGCTCAAAAATATATACGATCCTGAGAAGAAAAAAAAATGCTTAAAAGGCATATTAAAAATACATAAAAAATATATATTATATATTACGATATTAGAATAATGGAAGTGAAAAAAAAGCAATTCACGAGAAAAAAAGGTGCAAGAAAAAAAATTAAAGTAATATATACTGATCCTGAAAAAAAATACACGATTAGAGCCGTTCTGAAAATGAAATGGAGATACAGTCTAAATGCGCTGATTTTCGTCATTATTAAAGGAAAAAGGAATTGCGAGAAAAAAAAGTGCAAGAAAAAAAACGTACAATATATACAATCCTGAAAAAAATTGCTTAAAAAGGCATATTAAAATACATAATCAAAATATATATTAGATATTACAGATATTAAAAAGGGACTTGAAAAAATACAAATTACTAGAAAAAACGGAATGCAAGAAAAAATATGCAGGTAATAAATACGATCCAAAAAAAAAAATGCTACGTTAGATTAGCATTCTGATAATGTAATGGATTACGAGTTTAAAATGCGCTGATTTTCGTTAAATTAAAGAAAAAACAAATTCCGAAAAAAAGTTGCAAGACAAAAAAGTAATATACACAATCCTGAAAAAAATGCTTAAAATACATATTCAAAATGCATATTAAAATATAGAATTATAATATTAGATATTAGAATTAAAGGAATTGGAAAAAAACAATGGCGAGAAAAAAGCTATGCCAGAAAACATATGCAAATTAAAATACGATCCAGAAAAAAATGCTTAAAATGATTATTAAAAATACATATTAAAATATATATATTATATTAGATATTAGATATAGAAAATTGAAGTGAAAAAGCAATTGCGAGAAGAAAAAGGTAGCACGAACAAAAAAATCTATATTGATGATATATACCCCTCGATCCTGAAAAAGATATATAAACAATATATACACGTAAAGAGCCATTCTGATAATTGAAAAACGGATTTACAGTTAAATGCGCTGATTTTCGTTATATTAAAGGAAAAACGCAATTGCGAGAAAAAAGAAGTTGCCACAGAAAAAATATGCAATATATATGATCCTGAAAAAAAAATTGACTTAAAATGCAACATTAAAATACATATTGACATATATATACGATGTTTATACATTAGAATAAAGAATTGAAAAAAAGCAATTTGCGCGAAAAAGGTTACAAGAAACAAATATGCAACATATATGGATTCCATGAAAAAAAAAAATGCTTAAAATGCATATAAAAAAATATATTATATATTAAATATTAAAATAAAGAAATTGAAACAAAAGAAAAGAAAAATTGTGTTTTTAAAATGCATATAATAGATATTAGAATAAAGGAATTGAACAAAAAAAATTGCAAGAAAGAAGGTGCCAAATAAAAAAAATTGCTTAAAAATGCATATTTAAAATACAATAATTAAAATATATAAAGGAATTGAAAAAAAAACTCTAATGCGCAAGAAAAAAGGTGCAAGAAAAAAAAAAAAAATACGATCCTGAAAAAAAAATAATAAATAAAAATACCAACGTTAGAGCCCATTCTGATAATGAAACGGATTACAGTTAAACGTTGATGATTTCGTTATTGATGAAAGGAGAAAAAGGGAATTGCGAGAAAAAAGAGTACTAAACCGAGAGAAAAAAAATGCAATATATACGATCCTGAAAAAAAAAATGCTTAAAATATATACGATCCTCGAGAGAGAAGAAAATCTTAAAAATATACGATCTTTAAAAGGCTAATTTAATATACGATTCAGAGAGAAAAACAAAAAAAGCTGAAAAGGCATATTAAAAATATATAAAAAAAGATTATATATTAGATATAGAATAATGGAAGTGGAAAAAACAAGCAATTCCGATGAAAAAAGGTTTAGCTAAGAAAAAAATAACAACTCGCTCAAGTAATATATAACGATCCTGAAAAAAAAACTACACGATAGAGTCCTGTTCTGAAATGAAATGGATTACAGTGAAATGCGCAGATTTATCGTTGATATTAAAGGAAAAGGGAATTGCGAGAAAAAAAAAAGTGCAAGAGAAAAAAATACAATATTATACAATCCTGAGAAAAGAGAAAAATTGCTTAAAAAGGGCTGTAGTAAAATACATATCAAAATACTAATATTAGATATTAAGATTATTAGAATTACAGGAAGTATTGAAAACAGATTACAATATTACGAGAAAAACAGGCGCAAGAAAAAATAATGCAGGTTAATATATACGATCCTGAAAAAAAAAATGTCACGTTAGAGCAATAATCTGATAATGAAATGGAATTACAGTTAAATGCGCTGATTTTCGTTTAGAATAATAAGAAAGGAAAAAGGAATTTGCAAGGAGAAGAAAAGGTGCAAGAAAAAAAAAGTAATAGATACACGGATCCTGAGAAAAAAAAATGCTTAAAATACATATTGAAATGCATATTAAAATAGAATATTATATATTAGATATTAGAATAAAAGGAATTGGAAAAAAAAACAATTGCGATAGAGGAGAAAAAAGATGATAAGAAAAAATATGTAAATAATATATACGATCCTGAAAAAAATGTTAAATTGATTATCTAAAAATACATATTAAAATATTTTTATATATTAGACTATTAGAATAGAAAGATATTGGAAAGAAAAAGCAATATGCGAGAAAAAAGAGTGCACGATAAAAAAAAAATCTATTTGATATATACGATCCTGAAAAAAGAGATATATAAAATAGAATACACGTTAGAGCCATTAGTGACTGATAATGATAGAACGGATTGTACAGTTCATCATGCGCTGATTTTCTCGTCGTTATATTAAAGGGAAAACGCAATTGCGAGAAAAAAAGGTGCAAGAAAAAAAAAATGCAATATATATGATCCTGAAAGAAAGAAAAAAATGCTTAAAATGCACATTAAAATTCACCATATTGAAACTATATATTAGATTATAGACATTAAGAATAAAGGAATTGAAAAAAAGCAATTGCGAGAAAAAAGGCTGCAAGCAAAATAACAGCTAGATGTCGTTACTGAAAATGAAAAATGGATTAAGAGTTAAAAATCGCGACTGATTTTCGTAGATATAATAATAAGGAAAATAGGAATATGCAGAGAGAAAGGGTGCATGAAAAAAAAGGAGTAATATACTCAAGATTCCTGAAAAAAAAGAGTGTTAATAAAAAACATATTGAAATGCATATATGAAACTATATATTATGAATATTAGAGATATAAAGAAAGATAAAGGAAATGAAAAAAAGCTAATAATGCGAAGAAGAATCAAGGGGCAGAAAAAAAATAGCAACTCATATATGATCCTGAACAAAAAAATGCTTAAAATGCATATATAAAAAATATATTAATATATTAAATATTAGAATAAAAAGAAATATGAAAAAAAGAAAAGAAAAAAAAATTACTTAACATGCATATAGATAGATATTAGAATGTATAAGGAATTGAAAAAAAAAAAAATTAGCAAAGAAAGAAGGTGGTCCATAAAAAAAAAATTGCTTATAAAAAAAGCTATATAAAATACAATAATTAAAATAATATAAAGGAATTGAAAAAATAACAATTGCAGAAGAAAAAATGTGCACGAAAAAAAAAAATAACGATCCTGAAAAAAATAAAATAAGAAATGTACAATCGTTAGAGCCATCTGATGAAATGAAACGGCATTTTTTTTTTTTTTTTTTTTACAGTTAAACGCGATGATTTTCGTTATATGAAAGGAAAAAGGAATTGCGAGAAAGAAAGGTTAACAAGCAAGAAAAAACACCAAAAATGCAATATATACGAATTCCTGAAAAAAAAATGCTGTAAATTAGAACTATCAGTGAGAAGACTAAAAAAATATGCTTTCAAAGGACATTTAAAAGTACATATTAAATATTATATTAATATAATCGATATTAGATAAATGGCAGTAGGAAAAAAAAAGCAATTCTGAGACAAGAAAAAGGTGCTCTGAATGAAATAAAAAAAGCAAAATATATTACAAGATTTCCTGCAGAAAAAATTGCTTAAAATTATATACGATCCTGAGAAGAATAAAAAAAAATGCTTTAAAAGGCATATTAAAAAAACCTATTAAAATATATGAGTTATATTATTAGATATTGAGTTAATGGAAGTGAAAAAAAAGCAAGTGTCCGAAATAAGAAATAAGGTGCTGTAGAAAAAGAAAATGTCAAGTTAATATATACGCTCTGAAAAAAAATCACGATAGAGCGTTTTGGTGAATGGCATTAAATTTTAAATGCGCGCTGAATTTTCGTTATATTAAAGTAAAAGGATAATTGCGAGAAGAAAAAAAAGTGCAGGAAAATGAAAAAACAAATATATACTATCCTGTGAAAAAAATTGCTATAATAGGAATTTAATAATACATATCAAAAATGTCTATATTAGATATTAGATATTCGGAATTAAGGATTAGAAAAAAATAACAATACGAAGAAAAAAGGATCGCAGAAAGAAAAAATATGACTCAGGTAATATATTTCGATCACTGAAAAATAAAAAATGAAGTTAATAGGCCATTACGATAATGAAGAATGGAATTACAGTTAAATCGTAGGATTTGTTCGTGATATTAAGGTAAGAAGTAATTGCAGAGAAGATAAAAAGGTACAAAGAGAAAAAAAGAAAGTAATGTACACGATCTGAAAAAAATAGCTTAAAACTACATATGGAAGATGCATATTACAGAATAAGTATATTATGTTTTTAGATATTAGATTAATAGGAAATGGAAAAAAAAAAAAAATTGCGAGAAAAAAGATGCTGAAGGAAAAAATATATGTAAGTAATATATACGATCTTAAAAAAAAACTGCGCTGTTATAAAAATGATTAATTAAAAATACTCCTATTAAAAATACATATTATATATTAGATATTTATCGAATAGAAAATGAGAGAAGAAGAAGCAATAAGTTGCGAGAAAAAAGAGAGCAACTGATCATCGAAAAAAACAAAAAATTCTATGTAATGTTGAATCTATAACGATCCCTGGAAAAAGATGATATAATAAAATAGAAATACTCAACGTTAGAGCCTTTCTGATAATGAAACAACGGAATATACTAGTTAAATCGGGCTGGGGGCGGGAATGAATGCGGGCGGATTTCGGCTGATTTTCGTTAATAAAATTAAAGAGGAAAAAAAAACAACGCAATTGCTCGAGGAAGAGAAAAAAGGTGCCATAAAACAAAGGAAAAAAAAAAATTAATTGCAAATAATATATGATTCACCGAAAAACACAAAAATAGCTTATAAAAAAAAAAAAAAAAAAAATAGCCTTAAAATGGCATCATTAAAATACATATTGAAAATATATAATTTAGATTGTTAGGAGATACATTAAAAAAAATAAAGGAATTAGTGAAAAAAAGCAAATTGCGAGGAAAAAAGGGGTGCATAATAGAAAAAAAAAACGAAAAATGCAAACATATATAATTTAAATCCTGAAAAAAAAAAAAAAATAGATGCTTCAAAGAAATGCTTTATATTATAAAAATATAATTATAATATTAAATATTAGAAATAGAAAGAAAAATTGAAAAAAAAAAGAAAAGAAATGAAAAAAAATAATTAAAAAATGCATATAGATAGACTAATTAGAATAAAGGAATTAGATAGAAAAAAAAAAATGCAAACCAAAACGCACCCGAAGGTGCCATAAAACAATATTGCTATACAAAAAAAAAAGTAATGCATATTATAAAAATAGCATATTAAAGCAATATCTATAAAGGAATTGATAAAAAAAACAATGCAAGGCGCAAAAAGGTGCAGAAAAAAAAGATTACGAATTCTGAAAAAACTTGAAAATAAAATTACACGTTAAGAGCCATTTGATAAGATGAAAACAGATTACAGTTTAAAGCGAAATGATTTAGCGATATATGATAAGGAAAAGAAAATTGCAAGAGAAAGAGTTACAAGAAAAAAAAATGCAATGATATAGAGACGAGTCCTAAAAATAAGAATAGCTTATTAGAATATATGCGATCCTGAGAAAGAAAAAAAATGACTTAAAAGGCGATATTAAAAATACATATTATGAATATATATTATATATTAGTAGATGTAGGAATTAATGGAAGTGTGAAAAAAAGAAGCATATTCCGAGAAAAAAACGGTTGCCAAGAAAAAAAATGCTAGTTAATTATACGATCTGCACAAAAATGTAGACGATAGAGCCGTGATCTGAAAATGAAATGGAAATTAAGTTGAGATGCGTGATTGTCGTTCTATTAAAACGGAAAATGAGAAAATAGCGAGAAAATAAAGTGAGAAGAACAAAAATACAATCTATCCAATCCAGAAAAAAATAGCCTTTAAAGATGCATATTGAAATAATATCAAAAAATAAAATATTAGATATATAGATATATAGAATGAAGGAATTAGATAAAAAATACAATTAACGAGACACGGCTGCTCAAGAAAGAAAGTGTATGCAAGGTAATATAGATACGTCTGATAAAATGTGCAAGGCTAGCGCCATTCTGTATGATCAATGGATTCAGTTAAAATGACGCTCTGATTTTCGTTATATTAAAGGAAAAAGGAATTTAATGCGAGATAGAAAAGTGCAAGAAAAGAAAAAAAAAAAAAGTAAATAGACACGAACTGATAAAAAATAATAGTCTTAAAATACCTATGTTGAGAAATGTCGTATTTAAAATAAGACAGAAAGAAAAAAGAAAAAAAAATATATATTATATATTAGATATTAGAATAAGAGAATTGGAGAAATAAACAATTGCTCGAAGAAAAAAAGACTCGCAAGAAAAAATGAGATGTATAAATGAATATATTTAGATCCTGAAGAAAAAATGCTTTAAAATGTATATGTAAGAAATACATATTAAAATATATATATATTAGATATTAGAATAGAAAATTGAAAGAAAAGTGACATTGCGAGAAAGAAGAAAGAAAGGATATGCCAGAAAATAAAAAAAACTAATTTCATATATACGATCCTGAAAAAGAGAGAATATAATAAAATAAGAAAGAATAAACGTAGAGGCACATATCTAGATACTGGAAACGGATATACCGTTAAAGAGCGCTGATTTTCGATTATATTAAACGAAAAGGCAAATTGACAGAGAAAAAAGGTGCAAGAAAAAAAATGCAATATAATAATAGGATCATGAAAAAAGAACTTCTGATAAATGCAACATATAAAGAATATCATTAATTGAAATAAGTATATGATGTTAGGGACATTAGAGAATATAAAGGAAATTGAAAATAAGGCATTGGAAAAAGAAAAAAGGTGACAAGAGAAAAAAATAGAGAAGGTTATGATCTGGAAAAATAAAGCTATAAAATGTCATGTTAAAAATAAGTAATATATGTTAGATATTAATACTTAAAAATAAGAAATTGAATAAAGAAGAAAAGAAAAAAAATGTAACTTAAAATATAGTTAGATAGATATTAGAATAAGGGAATTGGAAGAAAAAAATTGCAAGAAAGAAAAGGTGGGACCAAGATAGAAATAATTGCTAGTAAAATACATGTTATTAAAATACTATGATAAATATAATATAAAGGAAAATTGAAAAATATAAAAAAACAAGTGCTCAAGAAAAAAGGATATGACAAGAGAAAAAAAAATACGATCCTGAAAAAATAAAAATAAAATTACGTTGAGCCAAGTTGCTAGATATATGAATCGGATTACAGTAGAATCGGACAGGATGATTTTCGTCTTTATGGAAAGAGAAAAGAGAATGTGCGAAGAGAAAAAGAAGGTCCAAGAAAAATAAATGCAATATATCACGATACTGAAGAAAAAGAAAATTGACTTTTAAAATATATAGCGATCCTGAAAAGAGAAATGCGTTAAAATATATACGTAGAAGCCGGAGAAAAGAAAAGAAGAAAATGCTTAAAAGGAACATATAAAAAAGATATATTATATATTAAGAATATTAGAATAATGGCAAGTGAAAAAAAAGAGACAATCCTGAGAGAAAAAGAGGTGCAAGAGAAGAAATGACTTGTAATATATAACGATCTGGAAAGAAAAAAACACGAATCGAGCGTTATGAAAATGAGAATGGAGAGTTACAGAATAATGCAGGCTGAGTGAGATCGGGATAATATGTAAGGAAGAAAGAGAAATTGCAGAGAAAAAAAAGTTGCAGAAAAAAAAGATACAAATATAATACAGCAAGTCTGGAAAAAAATTGCTTAAAAGGTATATTAAAATATCATATCGAAAAGATAATATTAGATATTAGATATTAGGAAATTAAGATAAAGATTGCAAAAATACAATACGAGAAAAAGGTTGTGTCAGAAAAATATGCAAGAGTAATATGATCGAATCCTTGAGAAAGAAAAAATGCACGTTAGAAGCATTCTGATAATGAAAATGGATTACAGTTGAAATGCGCTGCTTTG
The DNA here is from genome assembly GCF_977035675.1 of Penaeus japonicus. Taxonomy (NCBI): domain Eukaryota; kingdom Metazoa; phylum Arthropoda; class Malacostraca; order Decapoda; family Penaeidae; genus Penaeus; species Penaeus japonicus. The sequence continues at coordinate 624,726 of NW_028234422.1, forward strand.
TGTATATATATAAAGGAAAAAAAAAAAGGAATGCGAGAAGAATACAAGTGCAAGAAAAAAAAGAGTAATTATTACACGAATCGTGAAAGAAAGACAAATGCTTTAAAAATACATATTGAAGTGCATATGTAAAATAATTATTTATATTAAGATATTAGAATGAAAGGATTGGAAATAAAAAACAATTGCGAGAAAAAAGATGCAAGAAAAAATATTAAATAATATATCCGATCGAAAAAAATCTTAAATTGATTATTAAAAATACATATTAAATATTTATATATTAATATTAGAATAGAAAATTGAAATATCAATCAATTGCGAGAAAAAAGGTGCACGAAAAAGAAAAAATCTATTTGATATATACGATTCCTGAAAAAGAAGATAATATAAAATAGAATACACGTTTAAGAGCCATTCTGATAATGAAACGGATTACAGTTAAATGCGCTGATTTTCGTTATATTAAAGGAAACGCAATTGCGAGAAACAAGGGTGCAAGAAAAAAAAATGCAATATATTATGATCCTGAAAAAAAAGCTTAAATTGCACATTAAAATACATATTGAAATTATATTAGATGTTTAGACAGTAAAATAAAGAATGGAAAAAAAGCAATTGCGGGAAAGGAAAAAAAAAAAAAAAAAAAAAGGGAATGAAAAAAAATGCAACATATATGATCCTGAAAAAAAATGAATGCTTAAAATGAATAGTAAAAAAGATAGATATATTAAAATTAGAATACAGAAATTTGAAAAAAAAAGAAAAGAAAAAAAAAATACTTAAAATTGCATATAGATATATAGTAGAATTAAAGGGGGGAAAAATTGAAAAAAAAAAAATAACAAGAAAGAAGTGGCCATAAAAAAAAATTGCTTAAAATGCATATTAAATACAGTATTAAAATATTAAAGGAATTGAAAAAAACAATTGCAAGGAAAAAAAAAAAAAAAAAAAAAAAAAGGGGTTTTTTTTGGGCAAGAAAAAAAAAAAATTCGATCCTGAAAAAAATAAAAAAAAATACACGTTTTAGAGCCTTCTGATAATGAAACGGATTACAGTTAAACGCGATGATTTCGTTATATGAAATGAACAAGAATGGCGAGATCAAAAAGGTACAAAAAAAAAAAAATGCAATATATACATGCGCAATCCGCCCTCGATTACGTTACAAAAAGGGGCGCCCTGCCTCAAATTAAGATTGAAATTGAACGCCATGACTTTGCAGGAACGTATTGACAGAAGCAATAATTGAAACACCAGTGACCCCCCCTGGCAACCCCTTTGCTACATCGAGTGACGTTAGATCCGACTCTGGCGCCGCTTCATCATCTCGCTGCTATCCGGTCGACGTAGCAGCATGACAAGTGGATGGCTTATAATCAACTGGGGAACGATATCCGCCATTTCCAGCATCCCCTGGCCTGAAAAGATGAATATAAACATTAGTTGCAGTTGCCAGATCCACCAGAATCATTCGCTCACTTCTATCTGCTCTTCTACTACGTAAATCGCGTTGTCGCGCCGGCTCGTCATCTTTTAAATGTTTATCATGTTTTAGGACGTAAGGAGTTTTCATTTCAAATGCTAGGATATATATTTGTGTGATGACACTGCAATACGTAATCTTTTGTACACAGAACATTCGAGCTTTTATTGCCTAAAGAAAGTCCGGAGGTTGTTCTTAAGTCAGCACACTTTAACGTTAATCGGTTTTTGCATTTTTATTATTTTTTTTCAGTTTTAAGAGCTTTTTACGTCTTTTTTATTTTATCGTATTTTATTCCCGACATTCTTTTGTTTACAGCGTTTGTTTTATTCGTTAATTCTTTTACCTCTGCGTTTTTAAGAGTCATTTTTATTTTCCACCACTAATTTCCATTTTAAGAACAGCATTTCATTTTTAGTTATTTTACGTGTTTATTTACCTTTACTATATTTTAAGATAACGCGAAAGCTCTGTATATAAGAGCTGCCACGTGGGCTTCAGCGGAGCCCGCTTTCCACCCTTTGTTCAACACGCTGTTGTCCAGAAAGCTCTGTTCTCTCTCTCCGTGTACCCTGGCTGATTTTTTCCATCTCGTCCACAATCAGATAAGTTATTGGTCGTGTACAGTTTGTGAAATCAGGTCCGAGAGTGGTGATTATTGCATCAAAATTAACGCCAGGTATAACAAGACAAAGTGCTTTTTTTTACTTTATTCTGACTAAATTCGCAGAAAACCTATATATTGGTGTGTCCATCTATATGGACTGGCGTCATTTCGCCATATTTCATTTATATCAGTCAAGCTAATAATTCGTTTCTTTTAATTGTTTATAACTGCTTGCCCCCCCATTTTTATTTTTTTTTTATTTTTTTTGTTTATTTTTTTCTATACGCAATTATTTTAGTACAATTATAAAGTTAATCGATATTCAGTCTTTAGGATATGGCCTAGTATCAGTCCGGTATTTTCCGCCTCCACATCCATTTTAGATTTATTTTATTGGGCAACATCACCCCGATTTCTAAGTTGTTTCCGTTTCGCTATCTATATCTTTTTATTGTTTAGTTAAGGTCCCTTTTGC
>NW_028234422.1:629896-634615 GCF_977035675.1 Penaeus japonicus
GCTCTCTTCCTATCCATAGTTTATTTCCCAGCATGATCCTTACCATGTGTACCCATGACACAACAACCTAATGGATCATTTTCTCTCAGCTTCACTAGATTAATTCATCTGTATGACTTTCCCTTGGTATAGATAATCGTACACAGCCTCTTGAACTTGAACTTGAGCTCTGTACACCTAATTGCTAAACTTTGATTCGATGTTGAATATAACGTAAGTTTTTTTTCCCGTTCATTATGAGTCCAACCTTTCGACTTTCCTTAGTCAAATCGCATGATAATTGTTGTAATTTATGATTTATAAATAATTCATAAACTGAATCGCTGAAAAGAATGACGTCATCTACAAATCTTAGATGGCTTAGATCTCCGTCGCCTATTTTGATTCCTCCAATTTAACTTCTGAAATATTTCTTCTAAGCAAGTTGTAAAGAATTTTGCATGGATCTCAATGATTGTTGCTTCATCACGATATATATTTACAGTATAACTTCCAAATATTCATCATAGGAGAATATTACAAGTTATGGTCGAATGTATTTTCGTAATCAACGAATGTCGAACACGAAGCTTCCTATATTCGCTTGTTTTCGCTCTCTATGGGTCTAGTGGAGGTGGGCTGTTATTGAAACCTCTGTGAATGCTCGCCTGTTTCCTAGGCCGATTTGAATCTAGGTGTATCGGGATTAGGTTCATAGGTGACAGTATGAACAATTTATATACAACTGATTGATGATTCTTTGTATATTTTGCATCCCCTATCATGTGAAAACTATTTTTTGTGTTGCTCTTTTTCCCTAAGAGTTTTAAACGTCGTTAAGACAATGGTTTAAAAGGATGATTAGTTTTACAACCTCAGATTCTCGCCTGTGCTTTTTTTTGCTTTTTTTTTTTTTTTATAAAGATCGATGCTAGTTCATAGTCTCTCTCCCTCCTCCCATTTTTCATTTCTCAGAGGCGTTTTGGTGCCTTCTTGATTTTTCTCTGTATCATTATTGTATTTACCCAGTTTGTGGTTGGTCGGAGAGGGGCAGAAAGTCTCATATAAAGACCTTTTACTCCTTGTAATCTTATTTAATGTAGTAATTAATGCTGATGTCAATACGCTCATTGTTTTTTATTGCAAACATTAGATTTTCCCACCTTTTTCCGAGTCTCATTTTGGTTGTCTAAAAATAATAATAAAAACGAAACCACACATACAGAGACCAGTATGAAACCCAGGAGATTAAAAAACTATTGTCTCATATTTTTCCATAAAAGTATTTTGTGTATGTATGGCTTTATGGGCCATTGTATCGACTAGAGGGTTTTTATAAGTTCATCCATACCAAAACACATGCACACATATTATAATATAGATATATATATATAAATATATATATATATATAAAAAATAATATATATATGAATATATTATTGATTTTAATATATATAAATTATATATATATTACAATATACATTATAGATATAAAGATAATATATATATATATATATATATAGATCTATATATATATAGTATATAATATATTGTGTGTGTGTTGTGTGTGTTATACACACACAACACACACACACACACACACAACACACACCACACACACTCCCACACACAACACATCACACATATATTTTATATATATAGAATATATATATATATGATATATATATATACATATATATATATATATATATACATATATATATATATAAATATAATTATATATATATATATATATATATATATATATATAAATATAATATATAATACATATAAATATCACACATATATTACATATAAACAATATATGGATATACACACAAATACATAAAATCTCAGCCTCTGTACCACCATGGTGTTCCTCTAACTCACTGACCCTACCCTCCCCCTCCCCACCCCCCAACACGCCGCAAGAAGGCTGGTAATGGGACGGCCAAGCGCTGGTACTGGTGCCCGTGAACTCGCTCATGCTCCTCCTGGCGTCTAGGCAATGCTCTGGTGATGGTACCTGCTTCAAAACAAACTATGCGCACAGCACCAACCTATGCTCCTGAACTCGCTATGTCACCTCCTTTGGCGTGGAGTGCATCCCATTCACGCTCACGGGGTTTCCTCTTTAAGGACTTCATCTTCGGGGGCCATCCATTGCAGGGGTCATTCCTTTCCCTACCTACAAGTGAGAGGCGTCGGGCCCCTCCCTGGCTGGAGGCGTTGTGAAGGATGGATGTACAGGGTTTGTTTATGTGTATCAGCTGATTTCTCTTACTCCCACCATTCATGTCCCATAAATGGAGATTTGTTTAGAGTTAATGGAATATAGTGCATTACTCAATACATAGTATATATATGTATATGTATAATATTATATATATAATATATATATACTTATATATATGTATGTATGGTATATATAATTGATAATAGAGATGTGAAAGATAGATAGATAATAAGATAGATAGATGATAGATAGATAGAGCTAGATAGATATGTATATTTATCATATCTTTCTCCGTTTTATCATTTTTTGGCATTTTGTTAATTTGTTGTTTTGTGTACCTAAAGAGACATTGACAGGTTATTTTCAAACATATCATATTCAAATCTGTATCAATATCATAAATTGATAAAAATCAAATAAATTTGAAGAAAAATATCAACTAATAAATGATGATGGATAGATGATTATAGCCATGGTAATGAAACTGTAATAATATGGATAATTATGATAAAGGATACTGGTGATTCTTTTAAAATAATGAGATATCATGTTGAAGATTACAATGATCACAAAATCGGAATGAAATGATATCTGATAAATGAATACCGATGAATATAATTAGAAATGAATGAGATAGAAATCACGTATGATGATAAAGAAAATGATAATGACATGTATAATAATGACGATAATGCTAATGATATTGAGGATAAAAATGCTATTAATGATGATGGCAGTAGCAGTTATAATGATAATATTGATTTCAGTAATGATGGTGATAACGTTAATAATGATAATGATACAGGTAACGATAACATATATGATGATAGTAATGAAAATGATAGTTACACTATGAATAGTAATGAAAATGATAACAGTCATGACAATAAAAAAAAAAAGAAAGAAGAAGAAGAAGAAGAAGAAGAAGAAGAAGAAAACACACATACACAAAATACAAGAGTAATAATACTAACAAAATTGATAATAAAACATTGATTATAGTCATGAAATTGAAAATTATGATAATAACATAAAGCGTCATCCTCTACAAGAAAGAAAAAAGACAAAACGCAAACCAATGATCTAATCAAATAATCATATCATTATAAAAACCTTAAAAAAGTGAAAAAAAAAAAAATGCTATTTTTTTTTTTTTTTTTTTTTTTGTTTACTATTTTGGCAAGGTAACGCTCTTTCGCCATAAGCCCCGTGGTCACAGCTCGCTTTCCCTTGACGCTTTTATTCGGTTATGGTAATCCTGGAAATACATGATTCACGTGTGGTGATGCCATTAAGGTACAATTGACGCGAGAAAAGAACATCTCAACCTTCCCACAACGGCATGGGAAAGGGAGCGTGCGCATATATGCATGAATAATACATATATCAGCAGTCGCTTTATAAGTAAAGCACACGCACAGGACATGCATACACACCACTTACACAACTGATACAGACGGGAGAGCACACGCAATACAAAGACAGACAGACAGACACACACACACATTATCATATTGTGTGTGTATATATATATTCTATAAGTACAATATATAAATAATATATATATTAATATATATATAATATATATAATATATATATATATATGTTTGGTGTGTGTGTGTGTGTGGTGTGTGTGTTTGTGTGTGTGTGGGTGTTGTGCGTCGTGCGTTGTATTTGTTGGGTTCCTGTCTGTGTGGTGTATTTGTGCTGTGTATGAGTGTGAGTATGTGCGTGTTAGTAACATTCAAATTTTAACCTCCCTGACCGAACTCGAAACTCGGGTCCTCTGATGAGATTCCCGAATCCTAACCATAACACTTAACACGACCCACTAAAAAGACTTGTCGTGAAGTGAAAATGGTTAGGCCCAGATTATCACACAGCGGACCCGAGTTCAGTCTTCGGTCAGGGAGCAAAGTTTGTATTTCTATATCAAAATGCGTTTCTAGCATTTTATTCATCTTCTCACACATGCACAAACATACGCGCACAACACACACACACACATACACACACATAAACACACACACACACAGCACACACACATATATGTATATATATATATAATATATGATATATATAAATATATATATATATATATATACATATATATAAATATATATAAATATATATAAATATATATATATTATATATCTATATATATCATATATATATATGTATATCATATGTATATGTATATGTATACATATACTAAATATCTAAATATATATATATATACATATTTATATATATATATATATATATCTATAAATATAAATAATATAATATATATATATAATATATATATATATAATATATATAAATAAATATATATAATATATAAGCGTAAACATATGTCTGTTTAAAAGTATGTGTAAGAAAATGAAAAGTAAAGAAAGAAAAAAAGAAGAAAAAAAAAAAACAGAGAGAGAGAAAGAGAGAGAGAGAGAGAGAGAGAGAGAGAGAGAGAGAGATGAGAGAGAATGAGGAAGAGAGAGAGGCGA
>NW_028234422.1:634715-661831 GCF_977035675.1 Penaeus japonicus
TAGTAATTCGTTTCTTTTAATTGTTTATAACTGCTTGCACCCTATACGCAGTTATTTTAGTACCAATTTATTAAGTTAATACTATATTCAGTCTTTAGGATATTGCCTAGTTATCATTCCCGGTATTTCCGCCTCCACATCCATTATAGATTAATTATTATTGGGGCGGACATCAACCACCCGATTTCTAAGTTGATTCGTTTTCGCTATCTATCTATTTTTATTGATGTTAGTTAAAGGTCCCTTTTGCTACTGTTTGTGTATACCATCGGATATTTCTATGTATATAATATGTCACATCTTGAACGGTGTCTAAGGAAGGTTTGGGAACGTCTGTGGAGCAAAGGCCAACAACTATAACGTTTCATTTATTTTTTACATGTATTTAGTCAATTATTCTGTTTATTTAATGATTACGGTATTTTCTGCACATAATAAACGAAATTACCTAGTGACAGTGTTTCTGACTCATATGTTTTTAAATACCGAGTGAATGATTTATTATTTTAAAGTTTGTATGAGAATTCATTTTAAATCAATTTTAATTTGTTTCTCATTGTGGATACTTTGGCTTGAAGGAGGATAACGAAATACTTTACCTTTAAATACTGAAAAAAAGTATTAATCTTGAATGATTGTATTTGAAACGGAAGAGATCCAACTTTCAGCTCATCCATCTGAAGATAATTATTCATAATATTTGTTAATTCCGAATATAAAGAATAACTATGAAATTTTCTGTATCTGGTAAAAGAAAAAAGATATTAACAATAGTATAATAATACAACCCTATCTTGATAAATACTGGCAGGTTGGATGCATACGTTTAAAATAATTATCAAATTAAATATATTGCCACGCAGTATAGTGTGAAATGAGCGTATGGTGTAAACTCCTGGCCTATGATTTAAAAATTATTAAAAAGAAACTTGGTCACAGAAGAAACTTATGTACTTAGCTGGAAGTCTCGGTTTCATTGTTTTTTAAAAAGGTTTGGATTACAACTTACCATGAGAGTTGAAGTCGCCCTACAGATGATGGACTCTAGGATTACTATGGTACCTATGGTTGTATCGGCATAAATCCTACCAGCTACATGTTGATTACTCTGAAGACTCGCACATATATGAATAATTAGTACACATCGAGTCGGTTTAAGCACGCAGTCTCTCAACTGTTTACTCACTCACTACATTCCCCCCCGTTCAGTTATTCGTTCATACATTCACACATCTCATACACCCACCACGCCCCCTCGGTTCGCACGCTACCGGGTCGACGTAGCATAGCAAGCATGACAAGTGGATGCCTTATCAACCTGGAACGATATCAGCCATTCCAGCATCCCCTGGCCTGAAAAGATGAATATAAACATTAGTTGCAGTTGCCAGATATATATATATGTATACTTTCATACACGCATATTATACACACATACATCCACGCCCACTCTCCTGTTTTTCCCTTACACTCTCTTGCACACGATTCTTAACCCCACACACACATGCAGCAAAGGAAGAGAGACATGCCAAACGGGCTAATTCTATGCATATACTCATCATCACACATCTCCATAGTATACTCATTTGGCATTGAGCCATTACACTGTCATTAAGTATATCTGCACATACATTTAGTGGTAGGCAGGACGTCTATTTGGTATTCAACGTTTTTTTTTGTAAAAAAAACTACGCCTATTCGCCACGGGTATAGGGCGTCCCGCACTACTACAATGTTGATAACGATAGAATATCCAAAGAACAAATAGTTGCTCTATTCGCCATAGGTATCTGGTATTCTATGCAATTTAGAAAAAAAAGAAAAAAAATATGATGTTTCTCAAGCTGCTGCTGATGGTTACAATGATGATGATAATGATGTTCATGGAGGTAATGGTGATGATCATGATGATATCCGAAGGAAAGTATTTGTAACAATACGCTACACTCTAAGGCTATCGCTTATCACAAAAAAATGAAAATTATTGATGGGGATGCTGACGGTGATCATTATTATGATCAGAATTATTACCAGAAGAGTCCTGATTTATATTTTTTATCATCTTTGGTATATTTAGAATCGCAACTAGTAGTTGCATTTTTTCTTTCCCCTTTTTCTCTCAATTTCTTTTTATTCTCATATAACGGTAATCAGCGCTTTTAACTATAGTCCTTTTCATTATCAGAATGGTTCTAATTTGTATCTTTATCACCTTTGGTTTTTTTTTCTCTATTCCGTTGAATATAACGATAATCAGCGCATTTAACTATAGTCCTTTTCATTATCAGGATGGTTTTGATATATGTCATCATCGTCTTTAGTATTTTTAGGATGGCATTTAGTATTGATTTGTATTTTAATCATCTTTGGTATTTTTAAGATCATTCTTTATTTTTCCTTCCTTTTCCTTGTTTTCTCTCAATTCCTTTTTGCTCAAATATAAGGCTATCGCTTATAGTTATAATTTTTATTATTTTTTTTTTTTTTTTTCTATCATCTTAGGTGTTTTTAGGATCGTATTTAGTAGTTGTATTTTCCCCCTTTTTCTCTCAATTCTTTTTTCACTCTAATACAACGATAATCAGCGGAATTTAACTATAATACTTTTCATTACCATAATGGTTCTAATTCGTATTTTTGCCCCTTTTTCTCTCAATTATTTTTTGCTCTAATATAAAGATAATCATTATATTTAGATATAATCCCTTTCAGTATGAAGATGGTTGTGATTTGCATTTTAATCATGTTTGGTATTTTTAGGGTCGTTGCTTTTTTTCTTCCCCTTTTTTTCTCTGAATTAATTTTGTTCTATTATAACGACAATCAGCGTATTTAGTTGTAATCTTTTTCATTATCAGAATAGTTCTAATTTGTATTCTCATCATCTTTCATATTTTTAGGATCGTATTTAGTAGTTGTATTTTTTCCCCCTTTTTCTGTCAATTTCTTCTTACTCCAATATAACAATAATCTGCATATTTAGCTATGATCATTTTGATTATCAAAATAGTTCTAATATGTATTTTAATCATCTTTGGCATTTTTGGGATAATTGTTTTTCTTTTTACTTTTTCCTTCCCCTTTTTCTCTCAATTCAATTTGCTCTAATATAACGATAATCAAGGCAATTAGTTATAGTCCTTTTAAAAATCATAATGGTTCTAATTGGGATTTTTATCATATTTAGTATTTTTAGGATCGTATTTAATAGTTGTATGTTTTATCATCGTCATTTTTTTTTCTTGCACCTTTTTTCTCGCAATTGCTTTTTCCTTTAATATAACGAAAATCAGCGCATTTAACTGTAATCCGTTTCGTTGTCAAAATGTCTCTAACGTGTATTTTAAGCATTTTCGTTTTTTTTAGGATCGTCATTTTTTTTTCTTGCACCTTTTTTCTCAAAATTGCTTTTTCCTTGAACATAACAAAAATCAGTGCATTTACCTGTAATCCGTTTCGTTATCAGAATGGCTCTAACGTGTATTTTAAGCATTTTCGTTTTTTTTTTCAGGATCGTCATTTTTTTTTCTTGCACCTTTTTTCTCGCAATTGCTTTTTCCTTTAATATAACGAAAATCAGCGCATTTAACTGTAATCCGTTTCGTTATCAGAATGGCTCTAACGTGTATTTTAAGAATTTACGGGGTTTTTTTCAGGATCGTCATTTTTTCTTCCTTGCAATTTTTTTTCTCGCAATTGCTTTTTCCTTTAATATAACAAAAATCAGTGCATTTAACTGTAATCCGTTTCATTATCAGAATGGCTCTAACGTGTATTTTAAGCATTTTCGGCTTTTTTCCGATATATTTTTTTTTTTTCTTGCACCTTTTTTCTCGCAATTGCTTTTTCCTTTAATATAAAGAAAATCAGTGCTTTCACTGTAATCCGTTTCGTTATCAGAATGCCTCTAACGTGTATTTTAAGCATTTTCGGGTTTTCTTCAGGATTGTCATTTTTTTTTCTTGCACCTTTTTTCTCGGAATTCATTTTTCCTTTAATATAACGAAAATAAGCGCATTTAACTGTAATCCGTTTCGTTAACAGAATGCCTCTAACGTGTATTTTAAGCATTTTCTGTTTTTTTTCATGATCGTCATCTTTTTTTCTTGCACCTTTTTTCTCACAATTGCTTTTTTCTTTAATATAACGAAAATCAGGGCATTTATCTGTAATCCGTTTCGTTATCAGAATACCTCTAACGTGTATTTTAAGCATTTTCGTTTTTTTTTCAGGATAGTCATTTTTTTTCTTGCACCTTTTTTCTCGCAATTGCTTTTTCCTTTAATATAACAAAAATCAATGCATTTAACTGTAATCCGTTTCGTTATCGGAATGGCTCTAACGTTTATTTTATGCATTTTCGGTTTTTTTTCAGGATCGTCCTTTTTTTCTTGCACCTTTTTTCTCGCAATTGCTTTTTCCTTTAATATAACGAAAATCAGCGCATTAAACTGTAATCCGTTTCGTTATCAGAATGGCTCTAACGTGTATTTTAAGCATTTTTTTTTTCAGGATCGTCATTTTTTTTTTCTTGCACATCTTTTCTCGCAATATCATTTTCCTTTAATATAACTAAAATCAGCGCATTTAACTGTAATCTGTTTCGTTATCAGAATGCCTCTAACGTGTATTTTAAGCATTTTTTTTCAGGATCGTCATTTTTTTTCTTGCACCTTTTTGCTCGCAATTGCTTTTTCCTTTAATATAACAAAAATCAGTGCATTTAACTGTAATTCGTTTCGTTATCAGAATGCCTCTAACGTATATTTTCAGAATTTGCGTTTTTTTCAGGATCGTCAATTTTTTTTCTTCACCTTTTTTCTCGCAATTTCTTTTTCCTTAAATATAACGAAAATCAGCGCATTTAACCTTATTCGTTTCGTTATCAGAATGCCTCTAACGTGTATTTTAAGCACTTTTTTTCAGGATCGTCATTTTCTTTTTCTTAAATATTTTTTCTCACAATTGTTTTTTCCTTTAATATAACACATATTAGTGCATTTAACTGTAATCCGTTTCGTTATGAGAATGGTTCTAACGTGTATTTTAAGCATTTTCGGGGTTTTTTTTCTTGAACTTTTTTCTCGCAATTGCTTTTTCCTTTAATATAACGAAAATAAGCGAAGTTAACTGTAATCCGTTTCGTTATCAGAATGCCGCTAACGTGTATTTTAAGCAGTTTCGAGTTTTTTTCAGGATCGTCCTTTTTATTTATTTCACCTTTTTTCTCGTAATTGCTTTTTCCTTTAATATAACGAAAATAAGCGAAGTTAACTGTAATCCGTTTCGTTATCAGAATGCCGCTAACGTGTATTTTAAGCAGTTTCGAGTTTTTTTCAGGATCGTCATTTTTTTTCTTGCACCTTTTTCTTGCAATTGCTTTTTCCTTTGATATAACAAAAATCAGTGCATTTAACCTTAATCCGTTTCGTTATCAGAATGGCTCTAAAGTGTATTTTAAGCATTTTCGTTTTTTTTTCAGGATCGTCATTTTTTTTTCTTGCACCTTTTTTCTCGCAATTTCTTTTTCCTTTAATATAAAGAAAATTAGAGCATTTAACTATAATCTGTTTCGTTATCAGAATGCATCTAACGTGTATTTTAAGTATTTTCGGGTTATTTTCAGGTCGTCATTATTTTTTCTTGCACCTTTTTTCTCGCAATTGCTTTTTCCTATAATATAACGAAAATCAGTGCATTTAACTGTAATCCGTTTCGTTATCAGAATGCCTCTAACGTGTATTTTGAGCATTTTCGTTTTTTTTTTCAGGATCGTCATTTTTTTTTTCCTTTCACCTTTTTTTCTCGCAATTGCTTTTTCTTTTAATATAACGAAAATCAGTGCATTTAACTGTAATCCGTTTCGTTATGAGAATGTGTATTTTAAGCATTTTCGTTTTTTTCAGGATCGTCGTTTTTTTTCCTTTAATATAACTAAAATCGGCGCATTTATCGTGTCTCTAACGTGTATTTACACGTTAGAGGCATTCTAATAACGAAACGGATTACAGTTAAATGCACTGATTTTCGTTATATTAAAGGAAAACGCAATTGCGAGAAAAAAGGTGCAAGGAACAAAAAAATGACGATTTTGAAAAAAAAAACGAAAATGCTTAAAATACACGTTAGAGCCTTTCTGATAACGAAACGGATTACAGTTAAATGCACTGATTTTCGTTATATTAAAGGAAAAAGCAATTACGAGAAAAAAGGTGAAATAAATAAAAAGGACGATCCTGAAAAAAAAAAAAAATGCTTTAAATACACGTTAGAGCCATTCTGATAACGAGACAGATTATAGTTAAATGCACTGATTTTCATTATATTAAAGGAAAAAGCAATTACGAGAAAAAAGGTGTAAGAAAATAAAAATGTAGATAATGGAAAAAAAAGAAAAATCTTAGAAACACGTTAGAACTATTTTGATAATGAAACGGATTACAGTTAAATACGCTTATATTCGTTATACTAAAGGAATACATACGATCTTTTAAAAAAAATGCTTAAATTACACGTTATAACCATTCTGATAACGAAACGGATTACAGTTAAATGCGCTTATTTTCGTTATATTAAAGGAAAAAGTAATTGCGAGAAAAAGGGTGGAAGAAAAAAAATGTAAGTAATATATACGATTTTGAAAAAAAAAATGCTTAAGATACACCTTAGAACCTTTATGATAATGAAACCGATTACAGTTAAATGCGCTGATATTCGTTATATAAAAGGAAAAAGTAATTGCGAAAAAAGTGCAAGAAAAAAAAGATGCACGATCCTGAAAAAAATAAACTAAAGATTTTTAAAATACAAGTTAGAGACATTCTGATCATGAAACGGATTACATTTAAATGCGCTGATTTTCGTTAGATTATAGGAAAAGGCAATTGCGACAAAAAGGCAGCAAGAAAAAAAAAATGAATATGCAAGTAATATAGACGATCTTCAAAAGAAAAAAAAATTGCTTAAAATACACCTTAGAACCATTCTGATAATGAAACGGATTACAGTTAAATGCGGTGATTTTCGTTATATTAAAGGAAAAGGCAATTCCGATGAAAAGGGTGAAAGAAAAAAATGCAAGTAATTTATACGATCTTGAAAAAAGCCAAAAATGCTTAAAATACACGTTTTAGCCATTTCGATAATGAAATATCAGAATGGTTCTAACGTGCATTTTAATCATTTTTGGCTTTTTTCAGGATCGTGCATTTTTTTTTCCTGCACATTTTTTCTCGCAATCCATTTTTCCTTTAATATGCCGAACATAAGCGCATTTAACTGTAATCCGTTTCATTATCAAAATGGCCCCAACGTGTATTCTAAGCATTTTTTTTTTTCACGATCGTGCATTTTTTTTCATGCATCTTTTTTCTCGCAATTGCTTTTTCATTTGATATAACGAAAATTAGCGCATTTAACTGTAATCCGTTTCATTATCAGAATGGCTCTAACGTGTATCTTAAGCATTTTTGGCTTTTTTTCAGTATCGTGCATTTTTTTTCTTGCACCTTTTTTTCTCGCAATTGCTTTTTCCTTTGATATAACGAAAATCAGCGTATTTAACTGTAATCAGTTTCATGATCAACATGGCGCTAACGTGTATTTAATGCATATTTCGTTATTTTTTTCAGGATCATGCATTTTTTTTTCTTGCGCCTTTTTTCTCGAAATAGCTTTTTCCTTTAATATAACGAAAACCAGCGCATTTAACTGTAATCCGTTTCATTATCAGAATGGCTCTAACGTATATTTTAAATATTTTTTGCTTTTTTCAGGATCGTGCATTTTTTTTTTCTTGCACCTTTCTTCTCGCAATTACTTTGTCCTTTAATATAACGAAAATCAGCGCATTTAACTGTAATACTTTTCATTATCAGAATGGCTCTAACGTGTATTTTAAGCATTTTTCTTTTTTTCAGGATCGTGCATTTTTTTTTCTTGCACCTTTCTTCTCGCAATTGCTTTTTCCTTTAATATAACGAAAATCAGCGCATTTAACTGTAATCCGTTTCATTATCAGAATGGCTCGAACGTGTATTTTAAGTATTTTTGGCATTTTTTCAGGATCGCGCATTTTTTTTTTCTTGCACCTTTCTTCTCGCAATTGCTTTTTCCTTTGATATAACGAAAGTCAGCGAATTTAACTGTAATTCGTTTCATTATCAGAATGGCTCTAACGTGTTTTTTAAGCATTTTTTGCTTTTTTTTTCGGGATCGTGCATTTTTTTTCTTGCATCTTTTTCTTGCAATTGCTTTTTCCTTTAATATAATGATCAGCGCATTTACCTGTAATATCTTTCATTATCAGAATGGCTCTAACGTGTATATTAAGCATTTTTCGCTTTTTTTCAGTATTGTGATTTTTTTTTCTTGCACCTTTTTTCTCGCAATTGCTGTTTCCTTTGATAAACCGAAAATCAGTGCATTTAACTGTAATCCGTTTCGTTATCAGAATGGCTGTAACGTGTATTTAAGCATTTTCTTTTTTTTTTTTTCTTCTTTTTTTTTCTGAAGATCGTCATTTTTTTTCTTGCACCTTTTTTCTCGGAATTGGTTTTTCCTTTAATATAACGAAAATCAGCGCATTTAACTGTAATCCGTTTCATTATCAGAATGTCTCTAACGTGTATCTTAAGGATTTTTCGCTTTTTTTCGGGATCGTGTATTTTTTCTTGCACCTTTTATCTCGTAATTGCTTTTTCCTTAAATATAACGAAAATCAGCGCATTTACTTTTAATCCGTTTGATTATCAGAATGGCTTTAATGTGTGTTTTAAGTATTTTTGGCGTTTTTTCAGGATCGTGCATTTTTTTTCTTGCACCTTTTTTTCTCGCAATTGCTTTTTCCTTTAATATAATGAAAATCAGCGCATTTAACTGTAATCCATTTCATTATCAGAATGGATCTAATGTGTATTTTAAGGATTTTTTTTTTTTTTTTTTTAGGATCGTGCATTTTTTTTCTTGCACCTTTTTTCTCGCAATTGTTTTTTTCTTTGATATAACAATACTAAAGATACCATTTAATTCGCTGATGATCGTTATATTATAGCAAAAAGGAATTGAGAGAAAAAAGGGGACATCAAAAAAAAAAAAAAGCTAAATATATACACATCTCCCGAAAATACCAAAGATGCTAAAAATACTCATTTTGACCCTTTTGATAACGAAAAGGAGTACAGTTATATACGGCGATGATCGTTATATTATAGCAAAAAGGAAGTGAGAGAAAAAGGGGACATCCAAAAAAAAATAAAAATAAAAACTTTTTGCTATAATATAACGATCATCAGCGCATTTAATTGTACTCCTTTTCGTTATCAAAAGGGTTAAGATGGGTATTTTTAGCATCTTTGTTATTATCGGGAGATGTGTATATATTTAGGATTTTTTTTTTTTTTTTTTTTTTGGATATCCCCATTGTTCTCTCAATTCCTTTTTGCTATAATATAACGATCATCAGTGCATTTAACTGTACTCCTTTGCATTATCAGAACGGCTCTAACGTGTATTCTAAGCATTTTTGGTATTTTCGTGAGATTCGTATATATTTATCTTTTTTTCCCCTTTTTCTCTCAATTCCTTTTTGCTATAATATAACGATAATCAGCGCATTTAACTGTCCTCCTTTACATTATCAGCATGGCTCTAACGTGTATTTTAAGCATTTTTGGTATTTTCGGGAGATTCGTATCTATTTATCATTTCTTCTTTTCCCGCTTTTTTCTCTCAATTCCTTTTTGCTATAATATAATGATAATCAGTGCATTTAACTCTACTCCTTATCGTTATCAAAATGGTTAAAATAGGTCATTTTATCATCTTTGGTGTTTTTGGTAATATTATTTTTATTTTTTATCCCCCTTTTTCTATTTTTTATGTTTTGCTCTAATATAACGAAAATCAGCGTATTTTGCTATAATCCTTTGCATTATCAGAATGGCTCGAACGTGTGTTTAAAGCATTTTTGGTATTTTCGGGAGATTTGTATATATTTATCATTTTTTTTATTTCCCCTTTTTTCTCTCTATTACTTTTTGCATAATATAACGATAATCAGTGCATTTTATCAAAATGGTTAAAATGGGTATTTTTAGCATCTTTGGTATTCTTAATAGTAACATTATTATCCCCTCCCCCCTTTTTTTCTCTAATTTATTTTTTGCTCCAATATAACGATAATCTAGCTATAATCCTTTATCAGAATGGCTCTAACGTGTATCTTAAGCCTTTTTTTGGGGGGGTTTGGGGAGGAGATTTTTTATATATTTAAGTTTTTTTATTTCCCCCTTTTTCTCTAAAGTCCTTTCCTGTATAATATAACGATAATCAGCACATTTAACTGTTCTCCTTTTCGTTATGAAAATGGTTAAAATATGTTTTTTCAACATCTATGGTATTTTTGGTGGAATCATTATTTTTTCCCCCTTTTTTTCTCTCATTTATGTTTTTCTCTCATATAATGCTAATCAGCGTATTTAGCTATTATCCTTTTTACATTATCAGAATGGCTCTAGCATCTTAAGCATCTTTGGTATTTTCGGGAGATTTGTATATATTTATCATTTTTTTTATTTCCCTTTTTTCCTCTCAATTCCTTTTTGCTATAATATAACGATCATCAGCGCATTTAACTGTACTCCTTTTCGTTATCAAAATGGTTAAAATACGTATTTTTAGCATCTGTGGTATTTTTAGTAGTATCAGTATTATATTTTGTTCCACTTTTTTCTCTCATTTATGTTTTGCTCTAATACAGCGATAATCAGCGTATTTAGCTATTATCCTTTACATTGTCAGAATGGTTCTATCGTGTATTTTCAGCATCTTTGGTATTTTCGTGAGATTTGTATATATCTATCTTTCTTTTATTTCGTTATCAAAATGGTTAAAATAGGTATTTTAAGCATTATCGGTATTTTTGGGAGATTTATATATATTTATCTTTTTTTTATTTCCCCTTTTTTCTCTGAATTCTTTTTTGCTATAATATAACGATGATCAGCGAATTCAACTGTACTCCTTTTCGTTATCAAAATGGTTACAATGGGTATTTTTAGTATCTTTGGTATTTTTGGTAGTATCATTTGTCGCGGTCCAAGCGCAGTCGCCCTCGGTTACGTCGCCCTTCTTCAATTAAGATCGAAATTGAATTCAATGACTTTGCAGGCACGTATCTTGAGCGAGAAAGCAATATTGAAACACCAGTGACCCCTTTGTAATCTCTTGTACACAGAATATTCGAGCTTTTATTGCATAGAGAAGGTCGGGGGTAGTTTCTTAAGCAGCAGCATCTTTAGACGTTTAATCGGTTTCGCATTTTTGCTTATTTTTTCAGTTTTAAGAGCTTTTACGCCTTTTTAGCGTATTTCATCCCTGACATTCTTTTGTTTACAATCGGGTTAGTTTTTATTTACGTTAATTCTGCCTCTGCGTTTTAAAAGTCATTTTTATTTTTCACTGATTCCATTTTAAGAATAGTATTTCATTTTTAGTTATTTTACGTGTTTATCTACTTTTACGTAGTATTTTAAGATAATTCAAAAGCTCTGTATATAAGAGCAGCTACGTGGGCTTCCAGCGGGGTCCGCTTCCAGCCTTTGTTCAACACGTTTGTCTTGTCAGAAAGCTCTGTTCTCTCTCTTCGAGTACCCTGGCTGATTTTTCCATCTCGTCCAGCAATCAGATAAGTTATTGGTCATGTACAGTTGTGAAATTCAGGTCGAGAGTGGTGATTATTGCATCAACATTAATACCAGCTATAACATAGACAAAGTGCCTTCTTTTTATTCTATTCGTAACTAAATTCTGCAGAAAACTATATATTGTGGTGCCATCTATGAGATTGCGTCGATTCGCCATATTTTATTTATATTAGTCGAGCTAATAGTTAGTTTCTTTGATTTGTATATAACTGCTTGCCCCTATACGCAGTTATTTTATGTCAATTATTAAGTTAATCTATATTCCTTATTTAGGAATTTGTCTAGTATCATTCCTGTATTTACGCCTCCACATTCATTTTAGATTAATTTTATTGGGGCGACATCAACCTCGATTTCTGAGTTGATCCGTTTCGCTATTCATCTATCTTTATTGTGTTGGTTAAGATCCTTTTTGCCACTGTTCGTATACCATGGGGTATTTCTATAAGCATATATATATATATATATATGTCACATCTTGAATGGTGTCTAAGAGTGAACGTTTGTGGAGCAAAGGCCAACAACTATAAAGTTTATTTATTTTTACATGTATGTCAATTGTTCTGTTATTTAATGATTACGGTATTTCTGCACATGATAAACGAAATTACCTTTGAAGTGTTTTATTACACCAGTATATGTCAATGAGTGATGGATATACTCCTGGCCTATTCATTTATAAGTTATTTAGAAATTTGGTCACAGAAAAAAATTATGTACTTACCTGGAAGCTGGTCTCATTGCTTTTAAAGACGATTACTACTTACCTGAGAGTTGGAGTCGATGCAGATGATGGACTCTCGGATTACTATTTACATATGGTTGAAATCTCCAGCTACATGTTGATTACTCTGAAGGATCGCACACGTAGGAATAATTAGTACACATCGAGTCGGTTTAAGCACGGAATCTCTCAACTGTTTACTCGCTCACACATTCGTTGAGTTATTCGTTCGTACATTCACACATCCCATATACGCCCCCTCGGTTCGCACGCTACCAAACCCCTTTCATACACGCATATTATACACACATACATCCACGCCCACACTCCTGTTTTTCCCTTATACTCTCTTGCACACGATTCTTACACCCCCACAAACACATGACGTTCCCAGACGCAGATAACTGGGTGGTGGCAGCAAAGGAAGAGTGACGTGCCAAGCGGGCTAATTCTATGCATATACTCATCATCAAACGTCTCCTTATTATACTCATCTTGCTTTGAGCCATTGTACTGCCATTCCGTACACCTGCACACTACATTTATTGGTAGGTAGGACGCCTATTTGGTATTCAACGGTACTACGCCTATTCGCTACAGATATAGGGCGTCCTGCTCCACTACAGTGATGATGATGATGAGGATGATAATGATAATAAAGAAGATTAAAATAATGATAATACTAACAATAGTGATATTGATAATGATGATAATGATAATGATGAGGATAATGTTAATTGCGATAGAATATCCAAAGGATATGTATTTCATCTACTCGTCATAAGTATTTGGTATTCTAAGCAATTTAGAATAAAAATAAAAAAAATATGATGATGCTGCTGATGGTTACGGAGCCGTCTGGTAGCTCAGTGGTAGCGCGTCGACAGATCGTGTCCCCGTGGTCGGCAGATCGAGTCCCGCCCAAACTCGTGAGTTTCCACTGTCACCTGGCGGTTACTGACGTAGCTGGGCACTGCGTTGGGTAAGGACCAAGCTCAGATCGAGTCAACAATCGTTGGCACAGCGCATACAAGCCCGGCGTAGTATCTGCTCCGCAAATCTGGCTTATCCTTATCCTTGATGGTTACGATGATGATAATGATGTTGATGGAGGTAATGGTGATGATGATAATGATGTTGATGGAGGTAATGGTGATGATGATAATGATGTTGATGGAGGTAATGGTGATGATGATGATATCCGAAGGAAACTATTTGTAACAATACGCTGCATTCTGATGCTATCGCTTATCACATTTCATTCAGTCGTTACTGGTTGCTAGTAATCTGCAAGAATAAGAAAGAAATTGTAATTTTATTAGGTTGATCATTTTTATGATAATGATGATGATGATGCTGATGATTATGATGCTGATGCTGCTGATGCTGCTACTGCTGCTGAAGATGATGATGATGAGGGTGATGGCGATGATGATATTGATGCTGCTGCTGATGATAATGATTTTTATGATAATGATGATAATGCTGATGATGAAAATGGTACTGATGAAGATGATGACTATGATGATGATGATAATGATGGTGGTAATGATATTGATGCTGCTGATGAGGATAATTATGGTAGTGAAGATGATGAAATATATGCAGGATATATGTGCTAAACTCTACGGTAAACACCCATTGCATTTCATTTACTCGCTAAAGGTTACCATCAAAATATTAATAAGGATAATAATTGTTGATGATGTTATTAATGATTCTTATGATGATGATGATAATTGTAATGGTAATGATGACGATAATGATGATGATAATGATAATAAAAATGTTAAAAAATATGATAATACTAACAATAGTAATACTGATATTGATGATAATGATAATTATGAGAATAATGTTGATAACGATAGAATATCCAAAGAACAAATAGTTGCTCTATTCGCCATAGGTATCTGGTATTCTATGCAATTTAGAAAAAAAAGAAAAAAATATGATGTTTCTCAGGCTGCTGCTGATGGTTACAATGATGATGATAATGATGTTCATGGAGGTAATGGTGATGATCATGATGATATCCGAAGGAAAGTATTTGTAACAATACGCTACACTCTAAGGCTATCGCTTATCACAAAAGAAAATGAAAATTATTGATGGGGATGCTGACGGTGATAATTATTATGATCAGAATTATTATCAGAATAGTCCTGATTTATATTTTTTATCATCTTTGGTATTTTTAGAATCGCAACTAGTAGTTGCATTTTTTCTTTCCACTTTTTCTCTCAATTTCTTTTTATTCTCATATAACGGTAATCAGCGCTTTTAACTATAGTCCTTTTCATTATCAGAATGGTTCTAATTTGTATCTTTATCACCTTTGGTATTTTCTTTCTCTATTCCGTTGAATATAACGATAATCAGCGCATTTAACTATAGTCCTTTTCATTATCAGGATGGTTTTGATATATGTCATCATTGTCTTTAGTATTTTTAGGATGGCATTTAGTATTGATTTGTATTTTAATCATCTTTGGTATTTTTAAGATCATTCTTTATTTTTCCTTCCTTTTCCTTGTTTTCTCTCAATTCCTTTTTGCTCAAATATAAGGCTATCGCTTATAGTTATAATTTTTATTTTCTATCATCTTTGGTATTTTTAGGATCGTATTTAGTAGTTGCATTTTCACCCTTTTTTCTCTCAATTCTTTTTCACTCTAATACAACGATAATCAGCGGATTTAACTATAATCTTTTTCATTATCAAATTGGTTCTAATTTGTATTTTCTTTTTCTCTCAATTATTTTTTGCTCTGATATAACGATAATCATTATATTTAGATATAATCCCTTTCATTATCAAGATGGTTCTAATTTGCATTTTAATCATCTTTGGTATTTTTAGGATCGTTGCTTTTTTGTTCCCCTTTTTATCTCTGAATTAATTTTTGTTCTATTATAACGACAATCAGCGTATTTAGTTGTAATCTTTTTCATTATCAGAATAGTTCTAATTTGTATTCTCATCATCTTTCATATTTTTAGGATCGTATTTAGTAGTTGTATTTTTTCCCCCTTTTTCTGTCAATTTCTTCTTACTCCAATATAACAATAATCTGCATATTTAGCTATGATCATTTTAATTATCAAAATAGTTCTAATATGTATTTTAATCATCTTTGGCATTTTTGGGATCATTTTTTTTTCTTTTTACTTTTTCCTTCCCCTTTTTCTCTCAATTCAATTTGCTCTAATATAACGATAATCAAGGCAATTACTTATAGTCCTTTTAAAAATCATAATGGTTCTAATTGGGATTTTTATCATATTTAGTATTTTTAGGATCGTATTTAATAGTTGTATGTTTTATCATCGTCATTTTTTTTTCTTGCACCTTTTTTCTCGCAATTGCCTTTTCCTTTAATATAACGAAAATCAGCGCATTTAACTGTAATCCGTTTCGTTATCAGAATGCCTCTAAAGTGTAATTTTAAGCATTTTCGTTTTTTTTTTCAGGAACATCATTTTTTTTTCTTACAACTTTTTTCCCATAATTGCTTTTTCCTTTAATATAACAAAAATCATTTCACTGTAATCCGTTTTGCTATCAGAATGGCTCTAACGTGTATTTTAAGCATTTTCGTTTTTTTTTCAGGATCGTCATTTTTTTTCCTTGCACCTTTTTTCTCGCAATTCCTTTTTCCTTTAATATAACGAAAATCAACGCATTTAACTGTAATCTGTTTCATTATCAGAATGCCTCTAACGTGTATTTTAAGCATTTTCGTTTTTTTTTCAGGATACTCATTTATTTTTTCTTGCATTTTTTTATCGCAATTGCTCTTTCCTTTAATATAACGAAAATCAGTGCATTTAACTGTAATACGTTTCATTATCAGAATGCCTCTAACGTGTATATTAAGGATATTCGGTTTTTTTTCAGGATCATCACTTTTTTTTCTTGCACCTTTTTCTCGCAATTGCTAATATAACGAAAATTTTGTATTGTGTATTTTGAGCATTTTCGTGTTTTTTTTTTCAGGATCGTCATTTTTTTTTCTTGCACCTTTTTTCTCACAATTACTTTTTCCTTTAATATAACAAAAATCAGTGCATTTAACAGTAATCTGTTTCGTTATCAGAATGGCTCTAACGTGTATTTTAAGCATTTTCGGGGTTTTTTTTTCAGGATCCTCATTTTTTTTTCTTGCACCTTTTTTCTCGCAATTGCTTTTTCCTTTAATATAACGAAAATCAGCGCATTTAACTATAATCTGTTTCGTTATCAGAATGCCTCTAACGTGTATTTTAAGCATTTTCGTTTTTTTTCAGGATCGTCATTTTTTTCTTGCAATTACTTTTTTCCTTTAATATAACGAAAATCAGTGCATTTAACTGTAATCTGTTTCGTTATTAGATGGCTCTAACGTGTATTTTAAGCATTTTCGTTTTTTTTCAGGATCGCCATTTTTTTTCCTTGCACCTTTTTTCTCGCAATATCTGTTTCCTCTAATGTAACGAAAATCAGCGCATTTAACTGTAATCCGCTTCGTTATCAGAATGCTTCTAACGTGTATTTTAAGCATTTTCAGTTTTTTTTTTTCAGGATCGTCATTTTTTTTTCTTCACCTTTTTTCTCGCAATTGCTTTTTTCTTTAATATAGCAAAAATCAATGCATTTAACTGTAATCCTTTTCGTTATCAGAATGGCTCTAACGTGTATTTCAAGCATTTTCGGGTTTTTTTCAGGATCGTCATTTTTTTTTTTGCACCTTTTTTCTCGCAATTGCTTTTTTTCTTTAATATAGCAAAAAACAGTGCATTTAACTGTAATCCGTTTCGTTATCAGAATGACTCTAACGTGTATTTTAAGCATTTTCGTTTTTTTTCAGGATCGTCATTTTTTTTCCTTCCACCTTTTTTCTCGCAATTCCTTTTTCCTTTAATATAACGAAAATCAGCGCATTTAACTGTAATCTGTTTCGTAATCAAAATGCCTCTAACGTGTATTTGGAGCATTTTCACTTTTTTTCAGGATCGTAATTTTTTTTTTCTTGCACTTTTTTTCTCGCAATTGCTTTTTTCCTTTAATATAACGAAAATCAGTACATTTAACTCTAATCCGTTTCTTTATCAAAATCCCTTTAACGTCTATTTTCAGCATTTTCGTTTCTTTTTCAGGATAGTCATTTTCTTTTCTTGCACCTTTTTTCTCGCAATTGCTTTTTCCTTTAATATAACGAAAATTAGCGCATTTAACTGTAATCCGTTTCGTTATCAGAATGCGTCTAACGTGTATTTTAAACATTTTCGGGTTTTTTTCAGGATAGTCATTTTTTTTGTATCTTTTTTGTCGCAATTGCTTTTTCCTTTAATATAACGAAAATTAGCTTATTTAACTGTAATCCGTTTCGTTATCAGAATGCCTCTAACGTGAATTTTAAGCATTTTCTTTTTTTTTCAGGATCGTCTTTTTTTTTTTTTTTTTTTTTGTTCTTGCACCTTTTTTTTCGTAATTGCTTTTTCCTTTAATTTTACGAAAATCAGCGCATTTAACTATAATCCGTTTCGTTATCAGAATGTTTTTTTCTTTTTTTCTTGCACCTTTTTTCTTTTTTCATACAAAAATCATTTAACTGTAATCCGTTTCGTTATCAGAATGCCTCTAACGTGTATTTTAAGCATTTTCGTTTTTTTTTCAGGATCGTCATTTTTTTTTCTTGCACCTTTTTTCTCGCAATTGCTTTTTTCCTTTAATATAACGAAAATCAGCGCATTTAACTGTAATCCGTTTCGTTATCAGAATGCCTCTAACGTGTATTTTAAGCATTTTCGTTTTTTTTTTCAGGATCGTCATTTTTTTTCTTGCACCTTTTTTCTCACAATTGCTTTTTCCTTTAATATAACAAAAATCAGTGCATTTAACTGTAATCCGTTTCGTTATCAGAATGCCTCTAACGTGTATTTTAAGCATTTTTGTGTTTTTTTCAGGATCGTCATTTTTTTTTTCTTGCACCTTTTTTCTCGCAATTGCTTTTTCCTTTAATATAACGAAAATCAGCGCATTTAACTGTAATCCGTTTCGTTATCAGAATGCCTCTAACGTGTATTTTAAGCATTTTAGTTTTTTTTTCAGGATCGTCATTTTTTTTTCTTGCACCTTTTTTCTCGCAATTCCTTTTTCCGTTAATATAACAAAATTCAGCCCATTTAACTGTTATCCGTTTTGTTATCAGAATGTCTCTAACGTGTATTTTAAGCATTTTCGTTTTTTTTCAGGATCGTCATTTTTTTTTCTTGCACCTTTTTTCTCGCAATTGCTTTTTCCTTTAATATAACGAAAATCAGCGCATTTAACTGTAATCCGTTTCGTTATCAGAATGCCTCTAACGTGTATTTTAAGCATTTTCAGGTTTTTTTTTCAGGATTGTCATTTATTTTTCTTGCACCTTTTTCTCGCAATTGCTTTTTCCTTTAATATAACGAAAATCAGCGCAATAAACTATAATCCGTTTCGTTATCAGAATGCCTCTAACGTGTATTATAAACATTTTCGTTTTTTTTTCAGGATCTGTCATTTTTTTTTCTTGCACCTTTTTTCTCGCAATTGCTTTTTCCTGTAATATAACGAAAATCAGTGCATTTAACTGTAATCCGTTTCGTTATCAGAATTGCTCTAACATGTTATTTAAGCATTTTCGTTTTTTTTTCAGGATCGTAATTTTTTTTTTTGCACCTTTTTTCTTGCAATTGCATTTTCCTTTAATATAATGAAAATCAGTGCATTTAACTGTAATCCGTTTCGTTATCAGAATGCCTCTAACGTGTATTTTAAGCATATTCGTTTTTTTTCAGGATCGGCATTTTTTTTCTTACACCTTTTTTCTCGCAATTGCTTTTTCCTTTAATATAACAAAAATCAGTGCATTTAACTGTAATCCATTTCGTTATCAGAATGGCTCTAACGTGTATTTTAAGCATTTTCGGTTTTTTTTTTCAGGATCGTCTTTTTTTTTCTTGCACCTTTTTTCTCGCAATTGCTTTTTCCTTTAATATAACGAAAATCAGCGCATTTAACTGTAATCCGTTTCGTTATCAGAATGCCTCTAACGTGTATTTTAAGCATTTTCGGTTTTTTTTTTCAGGATCGTCATTTTTTTTTCTTGCACCTTTTTTCTCGCAATTGCTTTTTCTATTAATATAACGAAAATCAGCGCATTTAACTGTAATCCGTTTCCTTATCAGAATGGCTCTAACGTGTATTTTAAGCATTTTCGTTTTTTTTTTCAGGATCGTCATTTTTTTTCTTGCACCTTTTTTCTCGCAATTGCTTTTTTCCTTTAATATAACGAAAATCAGCGCATTTAACTGTAATCCGTTTCGTTATCAGAATGCCTCTAACGTGTATTTTAAGCATTTTCGTTTTTTTTCAGGATCGTCATTTTTTTTTCTTGCACCTTTTTCTCGCAATTGCTTTTTCCTTTAATATAACGAAAATCAGCGCATTTAACTGTAATCCGTTTCGTTATCAGAATGCCTCTAACGTGTATTTTAAGCATTTTCGTTTTTTTTTAAGGATCGTCATTTTTTTTCTTGCACCTTTTTTCTCGCAATTGCTTTTTCCTTTAATATAACGAAAATCAGCGCATTTAACTGTAATCCGTTTCGTTATCAGAATGGCTCTAACGTGTATTTTAAGCATTTTCGTTTTTTTTTCAGGATCGTCATTTTTTTCTTGCACCTTTTTTCTCGCAATTGCTTTTTCCTTTAATATAACGAAAATCAGCGCATTTAACTGTAATCCGTTTCGTTATCAGAATGGCTCTAACGTGTATTTTAAGCATTTTCGTTTTTTTTTTCAGGATCGTCATTTTTTTTCTTGCACCTTTTTTCTCGCAATTGCTTTTTCCTTTAATATAACGAAAATCAGCGCATTTAACTGTAATCCGTTTCGTTATCAGAATGCCTCTAACGTGTATTTTAAGCATTTTTTTTTTTCAGGATCGTCATTTTTTTTCTTGCACATCTTTTCTCGCAATATCATTTTTCTTTAATATAACTAAAATCAGCGCATTTAACTGTAATCTGTTTCGTTATCAGAATACCTCGAACGTGTATTTTAAGCATTTTTTTTTTCAGGATCGTCATTTTTTTTCTTGCACCATTTTGCTCGCAATTGCTTTTTCCTTTAATATAACAAAAATCAGTGCATTTAACTGTAATTCGTTTCGTTATCAGAATGCCTCTAACGTATATTTTCAGAATTTGCGTTTTTTTCAGGATCGTCAATTTTTTTTCTTCACCTTTTTTCTCGCAATTGCTTTTTCCTTAAATATAACGAAAATCAGCGCATTTAACCTTAATTCGTTTCGTTATCAGAATGCCTCTAATGTGTATTTTAAGCACTTTTTTTTTCAGGATCGTCATTTTTTTTTCTTGAATATTTTTTCTCACAATTGTTTTTTCCTTTAATATAACAAATATTTGTGCATTTAACTGTAATCCGTTTCGTTATGAGAATGGTTCTAACGTGTATTTTAAGCATTTTCGGGGTTTTTTTTCTTGAACTTTTTTCTCGCAATTGCTTTTTCCTTTAATATAACGAAAATAAGCGCAGTTAACTGTAATCCGTTTCGTTATCAGAATGCCGCTAACGTGTATTTTAAGCAGTTTCGAGTTTTTTTCAGGATCGTCATTTTTTTTCTTGCACCTTTTTCTTGCAATTGCTTTTTCCTTTGATATAACAAAAATCAGTGCATTTAACCTTAATCCGTTTCGTTATCAGAATGGCTCTAAAGTGTATTTTAAGCATTTTCGTTTTTAATTCAGGATCGTCATTTTTTTTTTCTTGCACCTTTTTTCTCGCAATTTCTTTTTCCTGTAATATAAAGAAAATTAGAGCATTTAACTGTAATCTGTTTCGTTATCAGAATGCATCTAACGTGTATTTTAAGTATTTTCGGGTTATTTTCAGGTCGTCATTATTTTTTCTTGCACCTTTTTTCTCGCAATTGCTTTTTCCTATAATATAACGAAAATCAGTGCATTTAACTGTAATCCGTTTCGTTATCAGAATGCCTCTAACGTGTATTTTGAGCATTTTCGTTTTTTTTTTCAGGATCGTCATTTTTTTTTTCTTTCACCTTTTTTTCTCGCAATTGCTTTTTCTTTTAATATAACGAAAATCAGTGCATTTAACTGTAATCCGTTTCGTTATCAGAATGTGTATTTTAAGCATTTTCGTTTTTTTTTCAGGATCGTCGTTTTTTTCCTTTAATATAACTAAAATCGGCGCATTTATCGTGTCTCTAACGTGTATTTACACGTTAGAGGCATTCTAATAATGAAACGGATTACAGTTAAATGCGCTGATTTTCGTTATATTAAAGGAAAAGGCAATTGCGAGAAAAAAGGTGCAAGGAACAAAAAAATGACGATTTTGAAAAAAAAAACGAAAATGCTTAAAATACACGTTAGAGCCATTCTGATAACGAAACGGATTACAGTTAAATGCACTGATTTTCGTTATATTAAAGGAAAAAGCAATTACGAGAAAAAAGGTGAAAGAAATAAAAAGGACGATCCTGAAAAAAAAACGAAAATGCTTTAAATACACGTTAGAGCCATTCTGATAACGAAACGGATTACAGTTAAATGCACTGATTATTGTTATATTAGAGGAAAAAGCAATTGCGAGAAAAAAGGAAAAGAAAAAAAAATGACGACCCTGAAAAAAAAACGAAAATGCTTAAAATACACGTTAGAGCCATTCTGATAACGAAACAGATTATAGTTAAATGCACTGATTTTCCGTATATTAAACGAAAAAGCAATTACGAGAAAAAAGGTGTAAGAAAATAAAAATGTAGATAATGGAAAAAAAAGAAAAATCTTAAAAACACGTTAGAACTATTTTGATAATGAAACGGATTACAGTTAAATGCGCTTTTATTCGTTATACTAAAGGAATAGATACGATCTTTAAAAAAAAATGCTTAAATTACACGTTATAACCATTCTGATAACGAAACGGATTACAGTTAAATGCGCTTATTTTTGTTATATTAAAGGAAAAAGTAATTGCGAGAAAAAGGGTGGTATAAAAAAAATGCAAGTAATATATACGATTTTGAAAAAAAAAATGCTTAAGATACACCTTAGAACCTTTATGATAATGAAACCGATTACAGTTAGATGCGCTGATATTCGTTATATAAAAGGAAAAAGTAATTGTGAAAAAAGTGCAAGAAAAAAAAGATGCACGATCCTGAAAAAAATTAACTAAATTTTTTTTAAAATACACGTTAGAGACATTCTGATCATGAAACGGATTACATTTAAATGCGCTGATTTTCGTTAGATTATAGGAAAAGGCAATTGCAACAAAAAAGCAGCAAGAAAAAAAATGAATATGCAAGTAAAAACATACACCTTGAAAAAAAATTTTTAACACCTTGAAGAAAACCTTTGATAATGAAACGTAATTAAATGCTGATGATTTCGTTATATTAAAGGAAAAAATCATGAAACGGGTGCAAGAAAAATGCAAAGTAATTTACGATCTGAAAAAAGCCAAAATGTTTTAAAATACACGTTATAGCCATTTCGATAATGAAATATCAGAATGGTTCTAACGTGCATTTTAATCATTTTTGGCTTTTTTCAGGATCGTGCATTTTTTTTTTCCTGCACATTTTTTCTTGCGATCCATTTTTTTTTTAATGTGCCGAAAATAAGCGCATTTAACTGTAATCTGTTTCATTATCAAAATGGCCCCAACGTGTATTCTAAGCAATTTTTGTTTTTTTTTCATGATCGTGCATTTTTTTTTTCATGCATCTTTTTTTCTCGCAATTGCTTTTTTCTTTAATATAACGAAAATTAGCGCATTTAACTGTAATCCGTTTCATTATCAGAATGGCTCTAACGTGTATTTTTAGCATTTTTGGCATTTTTCAGAATACGGCTTTTTTTTTTTGCCTATTTTTTTTCTCGCAATTCTTTTTCGTTTAATATAATGAAAATCAGAGCATTTAACTGTAATCCGTTTCGTTATCAGAATGGCTCTAACGTGTATTTTAAGTATTTTCGTTTTTTTCAGGATATGTTTTTTTTTCTTGCACCTTTTTTCTCGGAAATGCTTTTTCCTTTAATATAACGAAAACCAGCGCATTTAACTGTAATCCGTTTCGTTATCAAAATAGTTCTAAAGTGTATTTTAAGATTTTCGTTTTTTTCAGGATCGTGCATTTTTTTCCTTGTACCTTTTTTCTCGCAATTTCTTTTTCTTTGATATAACGAAAATCAGCGCATTTAACTGTAATCTGTTTCATTATCAGAATAGCTCTAACGTGTATTTTATGCATTTTTTTTTTCAGTTTCATGCTTTTTTTTCTTGCACTTTTTTTCTCGTAATTGCTTTTCTTTAATATAACAAAAATCAGCATTAACTGTAATCCGTTTCTTTATCAGAATGGCTCTAACGTGTATTTTAATTTTAGGTTTTTTTTCAGGATCGTCATTTATTTTTCTTGCTCCTTTTTTCTCGCAATTGCTTTTTCCTTTAATATAACAAAAATCAGTGCATTTAACTGTATTCTGTTACGTTATCAGAATGGCTCTAACGTGTATTTTAAGCATTTTAGTTTTTTTTTTGAGGATCGTCAATTTTTATTCTTGCACCTTTTTTCTCGCGATTGCTTTTTTCCTTCAATATAACAAAAATCAGTGAATTGAACTATAATCCGTTTCGTTATCAGAATTTTAGGGTTTTTTTCAGGATTATCATTTTTTTTCTTGCACCTTTTATCTCGCAATCGCTTTTTCCTTTAATATAAGAAAATCAGTGCATTTGACTGTAATCCGTTTCGTTATCAGAATGGCTCTAACTTTTTATGGTTTTTTTCAGGATCGTCATTTTTTTTTCTTGCACCTTTTTTCTCGCAATTGCTTTTTCCTTTAATATAACAAAAATCAGTGCATTTAACTGTAATCCGTTTCGTTATCAGAATGGCTCTAACGTGTATTTTAAGCATTTTAGGGTTTTTTTCAGGATCGTCATTTTTTTTTCTTGCACCTTTTTTCTCGCAATTGCTTTTTCCTTTAATATAACAAAAATCAGTGCATTTAACTGTAATCCGTTTCGTTATCAGAATGGCTCTAACGTGTATTTTAAGCATTTTAGGGTTTTTTTTCAGGATCGTCAATTTTTCTTTTTCTTGCACCTTTTTTCTCGCAATTGCTTTTTCCGTTAATATAAGAAAAATCAGTGCATTTAACTGTAATCCGTTTTGCTATCAGAATAGCTCTAACGTGTATTTTAAGCATTTTAGTTTTTTTTTCAGGATCGTCATTTTTTTTTTCTTGCACCTTTTTTCTCGCAATTGCTTTTTCCTTTAATATAACAAAAATCAGTGCATTTAACTGTAATCCGTTTCGTTATCAGAATGGCTCTAACGTCAATTTTAAGCATTTTAGTTTTTTTTCAGGATCGTCATTTTTTTTTCTTGCACCTTTTTTCTCGCAATTGCTTTTTCCTTTAATATAACAAAAATCAGTGCATTTAACTCTAATCCGTTTCGTTATCAGAATTGCTCTAACGTGTATTTTAAGCATTTTAGGTTTTTTTTTCAGGATCGTCATTTTTTTTTCTCGCAACTTTTTTTCTCGCAATTGCTTTTTCCTTTAGTATAAAAAAAATCAGTTCATTTAACTGTAATCCGTTTCGTTATCAGAATGGTTCTAACATGTATTTTAAGCATTTTAGAGTTTTTTTTCAGGATCGTCATTTTTTTTTCTTGCCTTTTTTTCTCACAAATGCTTTTTCCTTTGATATAACAAAAATCAGTGCATTTAACTGTAATCCGTTTCGTTATCAGAATGGCTCTAACGTGTATTTTAACCATTTTAGGGTTTTTTTCAGGATCGTCGTTTTTTTATTCTTGCACCTTTTTTCTCGCAATTTCTTTTTCCTCTAATATAAGAAAAATCAGGGCATTTAACTGTAATCCGTTTCGTTATCAGAATAGCTCTAACGTGTATTTTAAGAATTTTAGTTTTTTTTCACGATCGTCATTTTTTTTTCTTGCACCTTTTTTCTCGCAATTGCTTTTTCCTTTAATATAACATAAATCAGTGCATTTAACTGTAATCCGTTTCGTTATCAGAATGGCTCTAACGTGTATTTTAAGCATTTTCGGTTTTTTTTCAGGATCGTCATTTTTTTTCTTGCACCTTTTTTATCGCAATTGCTTTTTCCTTTAATATAACAAAAATCAGTGCATTTAACTGTAATCCGTTTCGTTATCAGAATGGCTCTAACATGTATTTTAACCATTTTAGGGTTTTTTTCAGGATCGTCGTTTTTTTTTCTTGCACCTTTTTTCTCGCAATTGCTTTTTCCTTTAATATAACAAAAATCTGTGCAATTAACTGTTTCGTTATCAGAATGGCTCTAACGTGTATTTTAAGCATTTTATGTTTTTTTTTCTGGATCGTCAGATTTTTTTTATTGCACCTTTTTTCTCGCAATTGCTTTTTCCTTTGATATAACAAAAATCAGTGCATTTAACTGTAATCCGTTTCGTTATCAGAATGGCTCTAACGTGTATTTTAAGCATTTTAGTTTTTTTTTCAGGATCGTCATTTTTTTTCTTTCACCTTTTTTCGCAATTGCTTTTTCCTTTAATATAACAAAAATGAGTGCATTTAACTATAATCCGTTTGGTTATCAGAATGGCTCTAGCGTGTATTTTAAGCATTTTATGTTTTTTTTTCAGGATCGTCATTTTTTTTGTTGCACCTTTTTTCTCGTCATTGCTTTTTCCTTTAATATAACAAAAATCAGTGCATTTAACTGTAATCCGTTTCGTTATCAGAATGGCTCTAACGTCTATTTTAAGCAATTTAGGGTTTTTTTCAGGATCGTCATTTTTTTTTCCTGCACCTTTTTTCTCGCAATTGCTTTTTCCTTTAATATAAGAAAAATCATTGCATTTAACTGTAATCCGTTTCGTTATCAAAATAGCTCTAACGTGTATTTTAAGTATTTTAGATTTTTTTTCAGGATATTCATTATTTTTTCTAGCACCTTTTTTCTCGCAACTGCTTTTTCCTTTAATATAACATAACGTGTATTTTAAGCATTTTAGGGTTTTTTTCAGGATCGTCATTTTTTTCTTGCACTTTTTTTTATCGCATTTGCTTTTTTCTTTAATACAACAAAAATCAGTGCATTTAACTGTAATCCGTTTCGTTATCAGAATGGCTCTAACATGTATTTTAACCATTTTAGGGTTTTTTTCTGGATCGTATGTTTTTTTTTTCTTGCACCTTTTTTTTTATCTCAATTGCTTTTTCCTTTAATATAACAAAAATAAGTGCATTTAACTGTAATCCATTTCGTTATCAGAATGGGTCTAACGTGTATTTTAAGCATTTTAGGGTTTTTTTTCTGGATCGTCAGATTTTTTTTCTTGCACCTTTTTTCTCGCAATTGCTTTTTCTTTAATATAACAAAAATCAGTGCATTTAACTGTAATCCGTTTCGTTATCAGAATGGCTCTAACGTGTATTTTAAGCATTTTAGGGTTTTTTTCAGGATCGTCATTTTTTTTTTCTTGCACCTTTTTTTCGCAATTGCTTTTTCCTTTAATATAACAAAAATCAGTGCATTTAACTGTAATCCGTTTCGTTATCAGAATGGCTCTAACGTGTATTTTAAGCATTTT
>NW_028234422.1:661931-700116 GCF_977035675.1 Penaeus japonicus
AAAAAGGGGAATAAAAAAACGTAAATAAATAAAAAACTTCTCCCCTCCCCCAACCCCCCCAAAAAAAGGCTTAAGATAACACGTGTTGAGCCATACTGATAAAGGATTATAGCTAGATTATCGTTATCGTTATATTGGAAGCAAAAAATATATTATAAAAAAAAGGGAGGGGATAATAATGTTACTCTTTTAAAAACCAAAGATGCTAAAAATACCCCATTTTAACCCAATTGATAAAAAAAGGAATACAGTTAAATGCTCTGATTATCGTTATATTATCAAAAAGTAATAAGAAGAAAAAAGAGGAAATAAAAAAATGATAAATATATACAAATTCTCCCGAAAATACCAAAATGCTTTAAACAAACGTTCGAAAAAACGAGCCATTCTGATAATGCAAAGGATTATAGCAAAATACGCTGATTTTCGTTATATTAACAAAACATAAAAGATAGAAAAAGGGATAAAAAATAAAAATAATATTACCAAAAACACAAAGGATGATAAATGACCTATTTTTAACCCATTTTGATAACGATAGGATAAGTTAATTGCACTGGATTATCATTATATTATAGCAAAAAGAATTGAAAAAAAAAAGCGGAAAAGAAAAATGAAAATAGATACGAATCGCCCGAAAATACCAAAAATGCTTATAATACACTTTAGCAGCCAGCTATAATTAAAGAGGACATAATAAATGGCTGATTATGTTATATTATAGCAAAAAGGATGTGAGAGAAAAAGGGAAAAAAAAGATAAATTATATAACGAATCTCACGAAAATACCAAAAATGCTTAGAATACACGTTAGAGCCGATTCGATAAGCAAAAGTATACAGTTAAATGCACTGATGATCGTTAATTTAGCAAAAGAATTGAAGAACAATGGGGATATCCGAAAAAAAAAAAAAAAATCCTAAATATATACACTCTCCCATAATCAAAGATGCTAAAAATACCCATCTTAACCCTTTTGATAACGAAAAGATACAATTAAAGCCTGATGATCCGTTATATTAAGCAAAAAGTTTTTATTTTTATTTTTTTTGATTCCCCTTTTTTCTGCTCACTCCTTTTGCTATAATATAACGATCATCGCCGCATATAACTGTACTTCCTTGTTCGTTATCAAGAGGGTTTAAAATGGTTAAAATTTTAACATCTTTGTATTTTTCGGAGATGGTAATATTTAGGCTTTTTTTTTTTTGATGGTCCCCTTTTTTCTCTCAATTCCTTTTTGCTATAATACACGATTATCAGCGGAATTAAATGGTATCTTTAGCATTTTATATTAAAGAAAAAACAATTGAAAGAAAAAGATACAAGAAAAAAAATGCACGATCCCGAAAGAAAAGCAAAAAATGCTTAAAAAAAACACGTTAGAGCCATTCTGATAATGAAACGAATTACAGTTAAATTCGCTGACTTTCGTTATATCAAAGGAAAAAGCAATTGCGAGAAGAAAGGTGCAAGAAAAAAAAATTGCGCGATCCTGAAAAATGCCAAAAATGCTTAAAATACACGTTCGAGCCATTCTGATAATGAAACGGATTACAGTTAAATACGCTGATTTTCGTTATATCAAAGGAAAAAGCAATTGCGAGAAAAAAAAGGTGCAAGAAAAAAAATGCACGATCCTGAAAAAAGCCAAAAATGCTTAAAATACACGTTAGAGCCATTCTGATAATGAAACGGATTACAGTTAAATGCGCTAATTTTCGTTATATTAAATGAAAAAGCAATTGCGAGAAAAAAGGTGCAAGAAAAAAGAAATACATTATCCTGAAAAAAAAGCCAAAAATGCTTAAAACACACGTTACAGATATACTGTTAATGAAACGGATTAGAATTAAATGCGCTGATGTTCGTTATATTAAAGGAAAAAGCAATTGCGAGAAAAAAGATGCATGAAAAAAAATGCACGATCATGAAAAAAAAAACAAAAATGCTTAGAATACACGTTGGGGCCATTTTGATAATGAAACGGATTACAGTTAAATTCGCTTATTTTCGGCATATTAAAGGGAAAATGGATTGCGAGAAAAAATGTGCAGGAAAAAAAAATGCACGATCCTGAAAAAAAACAAAAATGATTAAAATGCACGTTAGAACCATTCTGATATTTCATTATCGAAATGGCTATAACGTGTATTTTAAGCATTTTTGTTTTTTTTCAAGATCGTATAAATTACTTGCATTTTTTTCTTGCACCCTTTTCATCGGAATTGCCTTTTCCTTTAATATAACGAAAATCACCGCATTTAACTGTAATCCGTTTCATTATCAGAATGGTTCTAAGGTGTATTTCACGAATTTTTTTTCTTTTCAAGATCGTCTATATTACTTGCATATTCATTTTTTTTTCTTGCTGCCTTTTTGTCGCAATTGCCTTTTCCTATAATCTAACGAAAATCAGCGCATTTAAATGTAATCCGTTTCATGATCAGAATGTCTCTAACGTGTATCTTAAACATTTTTAGTTTATTTTTTTCAGGATCGTGCATCTTTTTTTTCTTGCACTTTTTTTTCGCAATTACTTTTTCCTTTTATATAACGAATATCAGCGCATCTAACTGTAATCGGTTTCATTATCATAAAGGTTCTAAGGTGTATCTTAAGCATTTTTTTTTTTCAAAATCGTATATATTACTTGCATTTTTTTTCTTCCACCCTTTTTCTCGCAATTACTTTTTCCTTTAGTATAACGAATATAAGCGTATTTAACTGTAATCCGTTTCATTATCAAAATAGTTCTAACGTGTTTTTAAGATTTTTCTTTTTTTTCCATTATCTACATTTTTATTTTCTTACACCTTTTTTCTCGTAATTGCTTTTTCCTTTAATATAACGAAAATCAGTGCATTTAACTATACTCGGTTTCGTTATCAGAATGGCTCTAACGTGTATTTTAAGCATTTTCGTTTTTTTTTTCAGGGTCGTCATTTTTTACTTTCACCTTTTTTCTCGCAATTGCTTTTTCCTTTAATATAACGAAAATCAGTGCATTTAACTGTAATGCGTTTCGTTATCAGAATGGCTCTAACGTGTATTTTAAGCATTTTCTTTTTTTTTTCAAAATCGTCATTTTTTCCTTCCTTGCACCTTTTTTCTCGCAATTGCCTTTTACTTTAATATAACGAAAATCAGCGCATTTAACTGTAATCCGTTTCGTTATTAGAATGCCTCTAACGTGTAAATACACGTTAGAGACAAGATAAATGCGCCGATTTTAGTTATATTAAAGGAAAAAAAACGAAAATGCTTAAAATACTCATTCTGATAACGAAACGGATTACAGTTAAATGCACTGATTTTAGTTATATTAAAAGAAAAAGCAATTGCGGGAAAAAAAGGTGAAAGAAAAAAAAATGACGATCCTGAAGAAAAACGAAAATGTTCATAATACACGTTAGAGGCATTCTGATAACGAAACGGATTACAGTTAAATGCACTGATTTTCGTTATATTATAGGAAAAAGCAATTGCGAGAAAAAAGGTGCAAGAAAAAATAATGACGACCTGAAAATAACCCGAAAATACTTAAAATACACGTTAGATGCATTCTGATAACGAAACAGATTACAGTTAAATGATCTAATTTTCTTTATATTAAAGGAAAAAGAAATTGCGAGAAAAAAGGTGTAAGAAAAAAAAATGACGATCCTGAAAAAAAAACGAAAATGCTTAAAATACACTTTAGAGCCATTCTGATAACGAAACGGATTAAGGTTAAATGCACTGATTTTTGTTATATCAAAGGAAAAAGCAATTGCAAGAAAAAGGTGCAAGAAAAAAAATGACGATCCTGAAAAAAAACTCGAAACTGCTTAAAATACACGTTAGCGGCATTCTGATAACGAAACGGATTACAGTTAACTTCGCTTATTTTCGTTATATCAAAGGAAAAAGCAATTGCGAGAAAAAAATTATAGAAAAAAAAAAATGATGATCCTGAAAAAAAAAGTGCTTAAAATACACGTTAGAGGCATTCTGATAACGAAACGAATTAAGGTTAAATGCGCTGATTTTCGTTATATTTAAGGAAAAAGCAATTGCGAGAAAAAAGGTGAAGAAAAAAAATTGACGATCCTGAAAAAAACGCAAATTCTGAAAATATACGTTAGAGGCATTCTGATAACGAAACGAATTACAGTTAAATGCACTGCTTTTTGTTATATTAAAGGAAAAAGCAATTACGAGCAAAAAGGTGCAAGAAAAATAATGACGATCCTGATAAAAAAAAATGCTTAAAATACACGTTAGAGGCATTCTGATAACGAAACAGATTACAGTTAAATGCGCTGATTTTAGTTATATTAAAGGAAAATGATATTGCGAGAAAAGATGTGCAAGAAAAAAAAAATGACGATCCTGAAAAAAAATGCTTAAAATACACGTTAGAGCCATTCTGATAACGAAACGGATTACAGTTTAATGCGCTGATTTTCGTTATATTAAAGGAAAAAGCAATTGCGAGAAAAAAGGTGCAAGAAAAAAAGGACGATCCTGAAAAAAAAATACGAAAATTCTTAAAATAAACGTTAGAGCCATTCCGATAACGAAACGGATTACAGTTAAATGCATTGATTTTTGTTATATTAAAGGAAAAAGCAATATCGAGAAAAAAGGAGCAAGAAAAAAAATTGACTATCCTGAAAAAAAACGAAAATGCTTAAAATACACGTTAGAGGTATTCTGATAAGGAAACGGATTACAGATAAATGCCCTGATTTTCGTTATATTAAAGAAAAAAGCAATTGTGAGAAAAAAGGTGCAAGAAAAAAAAGATGACGATCAATAAAAAAAACAGAAAATACTTAAAATAAACCATAGAACTATTCTGATAACGAAACGGATTACAGTTAAATGCGCTGATTTTCATTATATTAAAGAAAAAAGCAATTGCGAGAAAAAGAGTGCAAGAAAAAAAAATGACGATCCTGAAAAAATCCCGAAAATGCTTAAAATACACGTAGAGGCATTCTGTTAACGAAACGGCTTACAGTTAAATGCGCCGATTTTCGTTATATTAAAGGAAAAAGCAATTGCGAGATAAAAGGTGCAAGAAGAAAAAAATGACGATACTGAAAAAAACCGAAAATCCTTAAAATACACGTTAGAGCTATTCTGATAACGAAACGGATTACAGTTAAATGCACTGATTTTTCTTATATTAAAAGAAAAAGCAATTGCAAGAAAAAAGGTGCAAGAAAAAAAAATAACGACCCTGAAAAAAAAACGAAAATGCTTTAAATACATGTTAGAGGCATTCTGATAACGAAATGGATTACAATTAAATGCGCTGATTTTCGTTATATTAAAGGAAAAAGCAATTGTGAGAAAAAAAGGTACAAGAAAAAAAATAACGATCCTGAAGAAAAAAATGCTTAAAATGCACGTTAGAGGGATTCTGATAACGAAACGGATTACAGTTCAATGCGCTGACTTTTGTAGTATTAAAGGAAAAAGCTATTGCGAGAAAAAAGGTGCAAGAAAAATGAAATAGGACGATCCTGAAAAAAAGAACAGAAAATGCTTAAAATACACGTTAGAGGCATTCTGATAACGAAACGGATTACAGTTAAAAGCGCTGATTTTCGTTATATTAAAGGAAAAAGCAATTGCGAGAAAAAAGGTGCAAGAAAAAAAATGACGATCCTGAAAAAAAACGAAAATTGCTTAAAATACACGTTAGAGGCATTCTGATAACGAAACGAATTACAGTTAAATGCGCTGATTACCGTTTTATTTAAGGAAAAAGCAATTGCGAGAAAAAAGGTGAAAGAAAAAAAAAATGACGATCCTGAAAAAAAACGAAAATGCTTAAAATACACATTAGAGGCATTCTGATAACGAAACGGATTACAGTTAAGTGCACTGATTTTTGTTATATTAAGAGAAAAAGAAATTGCTAGAAAAAGGTGCAGGAAAAAAAATGACGATCCTGAAAAAATAAACGAAAATACTTTA
This sequence comes from Penaeus japonicus, assembly GCF_977035675.1. NCBI lineage: Eukaryota > Metazoa > Arthropoda > Malacostraca > Decapoda > Penaeidae > Penaeus > Penaeus japonicus. The sequence goes on from NW_028234422.1 coordinate 667,905, forward strand.
AATACACGTTCGAGGTATTCTGTTAACGAAACGGATTACAGTTAAATGAACTGATTTTCGTTATATTAAGGGAAAAAGCAATTGCGAGAAATAAGGTGCAAGAAAAAAACAATGACGATCATGAAAAAAAAACGAAAATGCTTAAATTACACGTTAGAGGCATTCTGATAACGAAACGGATTACAGTTAAAAGCGCTGATTTTCGTTATTTTAAAGGAAAAAGCAATTGCGAGAAAAAAGGTGCAAGAAAAAAAAAATGATCATGAAAAAAAAACGAAAATGCTTCAAATACACGTTTGAGGCATTCTGATAACGAAACGGATTATAGTTAAAAGCGCTGATTTTCGTTATTTTAAAGGAAAAAGCAATTGCGAGAAAAAAAGTGCAAGAAAAAAAATGACGATCCTGAAAAAAAACGAAAATGCTGAAAATACACGTTAGAGCCATTCTGATAACGAAACGGATTACAGTTAAATGCTCTGATTTTTGTTATATTAAAGGAAAAAGCAATTGCGAGAAAAAAGGTGCAAGAAAATAAAATGACGATCCTGAAAAAAAAACCCGAAAATGCTTAAAATAACCGTTAGAGGCATTCTGATAACGAAACGGATTATAGTTACATGCGCTGATTTTCGTTATATTAAGGGAAAAAGCAATTGCGAGAAAAAAGGTGCAAAAAAAAAAAAAAAAAGACGATCCTGAAAAAAAAACGAAAATGCTTAAAATAACTGTTAGAGGCATTCTGATAACAAAACAGATTACAGTTAAATGAAAAAAAAAAAAAATGACGATCCTGAAAAAAAAAGAAAATGCTTAAAATTCACGTTAGAGGCATTCTGATAACGAAACGGATTACAGTTAAATAAGCTAATTTTCGTTATATTAAAGGAAAAAGCAATTGCGACAAAAAAGATACAAAAAAAATGACTATCCTGAAAAAAACCCGAAAATGTTTAAAATACACGTTAGACGCATTCTGATAACGAAACGGATTACAGTTAAATGCGCTAATTTTCGTTATATTAAAGGAAAAAGCAATTGCGAGAAAAAAGGTGCAAGAAAAGAAAATGACGATCCTGAAAAAGAAACGAAAATGCTGAAAATAGACGTTAAAGGGATTTTGATAAAGAAACGGATTAGAGTTAAATGCACTGATTTTCGTTATATTAAAGGAAAAAAGCAATTGCGAGAAAAAAAGTGCAAGAAAAAAAAATTACGATCCTGAAAAAAAAATGAAAATGCTCCAAATACACGTTAGAGGCATTTTGATTACGAAACAGATTACAGTTAAATGCGCTGATTTTCGTTATATTAAAGGAAAAAGGAATTGCGAGAAAAAAGGTGGAAGGAAAAAAAATGACGATCCTGAAAAAAAACGAAAATGCTTAAAATACACGTTAGAGTCATTCTGATAACGAAACGGATTACAGTTAAATGCACATTTTTTTGCTATATTAAAGAAAAAAAGCAATTGCGAGAAAAAAGGTGCAAAAAAAAAAAATGATGATCCTGAAAAAAACCCGAAAATGCTTGAAATACACGTTAGAGCCATTCTGATAACGAAAAGGATTACAGTTAAATGCATTGATTTTTGCTATATTAAAGAAAAAAGCAATTGCGAGAAAAAAGGTGAAGAAAAAAAAATGACGATCCTGAAAAAAAAAAAAAAAATGAAAATGCTTAAAATACACGTTAGAAGCATTCTGATAACGAAACGGATTACAGTTAAATGCGCTGATTTTCGTTACATTAGAGGAAACAGATATTGCGAGAAAAAAGGTGCAAGAAAAAAAAATGGCGATCCTGAAAAAAAACGAAAATGCTTAAAATACACGTTAGAGCCATCTAATAACGAAACAGATTACAGTTAAATGCACTGATTTTCGTTATATTAAAGGAAAAAAGTAATTGCAAGAAAAAAATGACGATCCTGAAAAAAAAACGAAAATGCTTAAAATACACGTTAGAGGCATTCTGATAACGAAACAGATTATAGTTAAATGCGCTGATTTTCGTTATATTAAAGGAAAAAGCAATTGCGAGAAAAAAGGTGCAAGAAAAAAAAATGAGGATCCTGAAAAAAAACCCCGAAAATGCTTAAAATACACGTTAGAGACATTCTGATAACGAAACAGATTACTGTTAAATGCACTGATTTTTGTTATATTAAAGGAAAAAGTAATTGTGAGAAAAAAGGTGCAAGAAAAAAAAATGACGATCCTGAAAAAAAACACGAAAATGCTCAAAATACACGTTAGAGGCATTCTGATAACTAGACGGATTGCAGTTAAATGCGGTAATTTTTGTTATATTAGCAATTGCGAGAAAAAAGGTGCAAGAAAAAAAAGTGATGATCCTGAAAAAAACCAAATATCCTTAATATACACGTTAGAGGCATTCTGATAATGAAACGTATTACAGTTAAATGCACTGATTTTCGTTATATTAAAGGAAAGAGCAATTGCGATAAAAAAATGCAAGAAAAAATAAATGAGTAAAGTGAAAAAAACCCGAAAATGCTTAAAATACACGTTAGAGGCATTCTGATAATGAAACAGATTACAGTTAAATGCGTTGATTTTCGTTATATTAAAGGAAAAAGGAATTGCGAGAAAAAAGGTGCAAGGAAAAAAAATGACGATCCTGAAAAAAAAAACGAAAATGCTTAAAATACACGTTAGAGCCATTCTGATAGCAAAACGGATTACAGTGAAATGATTTTTGTTATATTAAAGGAAAAAGCAATTATGGGAAAAAAGTTGTAAGAAAAAAAAAATGATGTTCCTGAAAAAAAAAAAACGAAAATGCTTAAAATTACACTTTAGAGGCATTCTGATAACGAAACGGATTACAGTTAAATGCGCTGATTTTCGTTATATTAAAGGAAAAAGCAATTGCGAGAAAAAAGGTGCAAGAAAAAAAAATGACGATGATAAAACATACAACTATTAAATACGATCCTAAAAATACTAAATATGATAAAAATCCCAATTAGAACCATTATGATTTTTAAAAGGACTATAACTAATTGCCTTGATTATCGTTATATTAGATCAAATTGAATTGAGAGAAAAAGGGGAAGGAAAAAGTAAAAAGGAAAAAAAATGATCCCAAAAATGCCAAAGATGATTAAAATACATATTAGAACTATTTTGATAATTAAAATGATCATAGCTAAATATGCAGATTATTGTTATATTGGAGTAAGAAGAAATTGACAGAAAAAGGGGGAAAAAATACAACTACTAAATACGATCCTAAAAATATGAAAGATGATGAGAATACAAATTAGAACTATTCTGATAATGAAAAAGATTACAACTAAATACGCTGATTGTCGTTATAATAGAACAAAAATTAATTCAGAGATAAAAAGGGGAACAAAAAAAGCAACGATCCTAAAAATACCAAAGATGATTAAAATGCAAATTAGAACCATCTTGATAATGAAAGGGATTATATCTAAATATAATGATTATCGTTATATCAGAGCAAAAAATAATTGAGAGAAAAAGAAAATACAAATTAGAACCAATTTGATAATGAAAAGGATTATAGTTAAATCCGCTGATTATCGTTGTATTAGAGTGAAAAAGAATTGAGAGAAAAAAGGGTGAAAATGCAACTACTAAATACGATCCTAAAAATACCAAAGATGATAGAAAATAAAAATTATAACTATAAGCGATAGCCTTATATTTGAGCAAAAAGGAATTGAGAGAAAACAAGGAAAAGGAAGGAAAAATAAAGAATGATCTTAAAAATACCAAAGATTATTAAAATACAAATCAATACTAAATGCCATCCTAAAAATACTAAAGACAATGATGACATATATCAAAACCATCCTGATAATGAAAAGGACTATAGTTAAATGCGCTGATTATCGTTATATTCAACGGAATAGAGAAAGAAAATACCAAAGGTGATAAAGATACAAATTAGAACCATTCTGATAATGAAAAGGACTATAGTTAAAAGCGCTGATTACCGTTATATGAGAATAAAAAGAAATTGAGAGAAAAAGTGGAAAGAAAAAATGCAACTACTAGTTGCGATTCTAAAAATACCAAAGATGATAAAAAATATAAATCAGGACTATTCTGATAATAATTCTGATCATAATAATTATCACCGTCAGCATCCCCATCAATAATTTTCATTTTCTTTTGTGATAAGCGATAGCCTTAGAGTGTAGCGTATTGTTACAAATACTTTCCTTCGGATATCATCATGATCATCACCATTACCTCCATGAACATCATTATCATCATCATTGTAACCATCAGCAGCAGCCTGAGAAACATCATATTTTTTTCTTTTTTTTTCTAAATTGCATAGAATACCAGATACCTATGGCGAATAGAGCAACTATTTGTTCTTTGGATATTCTATCGTTATCAACATTATTCTCATAATTATCATTATCATCAATATCAGTATTACTATTGTTAGTATTATCATATTTTTTAACATTTTTATTATCATTATCATCATCATTATCGTCATCATTACCATTACAATTATCATCATCATCATAAGAATCATTAATAACATCATCAACAATTATTATCCTTATTAATATTTTGATGGTAACCTTTAGCGAGTAAATGAAATGCAATGGGTGTTTACCGTAGAGTTTAGCACATATATCCTGCATATATTTCATCATCTTCACTACCATTATTATCCTCATCAGCAGCATCAATATCATTACCACCATCATTATCATCATCATCATAGTCATCATCTTCATCAGTACCATTTTCATCATCAGCATTATCATCATTATCATAAAAATCATTATCATCAGCAGCGGTATCAATATCATCATCGCCATCACCCTCATCATCATCATCTTCAGCAGCAGTAGCAGCATCAGCAGCATCAGCATCATAATCATCAGCATCATCATCATCATTATCATAAAAATGATCAACCTAATAAAATTACAATTTCTTTCTTATTCTTGCAGATTACTAGCAACCAGTAACGACTGAATGAAATGTGATAAGCGATAGCATCAGAATGCAGCGTATTGTTACAAATAGTTTCCTTCGGATATCATCATCATCACCATTACCTCCATCAACATCATTATCATCATCACCATTACCTCCATCAACATCATTATCATCATCACCATTACCTCCATCAACATCATTATCATCATCGTAACCATCAAGGATAAGGATAAGCCAGATTTGCGGAGCAGATACTACGCCGGGCTTGTATGCGCTGTGCCAACGATTGTTGACTCGATCTGAGCTTGGTCCTTACCCAACGCAGTGCCCAGCTACGTCAGTAACCGCCAGGTGACAGTGGAAACTCACGAGTTTGGGCGGGACTCGATCTGCCGACCACGGGGACACGATCTGTCGACGCGCTACCACTGAGCTACCAGACGGCTCCGTAACCATCAGCAGCATCATCATATTTTTTTTCTTTTTATTCTAAATTGCTTAGAATACCAAATACTTATGACGAGTAGATGAAATACATATCCTTTGGATATTCTATCGCAATTAACATTATCCTCATCATTATCATTATCATCATTATCAATATCACTATTGTTAGTATTATCATTATTTTAATCTTCTTTATTATCATTATCATCCTCATCATCATCATCACTGTAGTGGAGCAGGACGCCCTATATCTGTAGCGAATAGGCGTAGTACCGTTGAATACCAAATAGGCGTCCTACCTACCAATAAATGTAGTGTGCAGGTGTACGGAATGGCAGTACAATGGCTCAAAGCAAGATGAGTATAATAAGGAGACGTTTGATGATGAGTATATGCATAGAATTAGCCCGCTTGGCACGTCACTCTTCCTTTGCTGCCACCACCCAGTTATCTGCGTCTGGGAACGTCATGTGTTTGTGGGGGTGTAAGAATCGTGTGCAAGAGAGTATAAGGGAAAAACAGGAGTGTGGGCGTGGATGTATGTGTGTATAATATGCGTGTATGAAAGGGGTTTGGTAGCGTGCGAACCGAGGGGGCGTATATGGGATGTGTGAATGTACGAACGAATAACTCAACGAATGTGTGAGCGAGTAAACAGTTGAGAGATTCCGTGCTTAAACCGACTCGATGTGTACTAATTATTCCTACGTGTGCGATCCTTCAGAGTAATCAACATGTAGCTGGAGATTTCAACCATATGTAAATAGTAATCCGAGAGTCCATCATCTGCATCGACTCCAACTCTCAGGTAAGTAGTAATCGTCTTTAAAAGCAATGAGACCAGCTTCCAGGTAAGTACATAATTTTTTTCTGTGACCAAATTTCTAAATAACTTATAAATGAATAGGCCAGGAGTATATCCATCACTCATTGACATATACTGGTGTAATCAATTTCATTTGATGATTTTAACGTATGTCAAAGTAATTATACCTGCCAGATTTTTGATAGATTTGTATGTAATGTTTAATGTTTTTTTTTTTCCTTTTTTTTTTATCATACAATTTAATTTTCTTTCTTTTTTTTTGGCTGGAAAGATTAGATTCTCTCTTCAGATGAAAATAAAATTGATCTCTTTCTTTCAGATTAATATTTTAATACTTTTTTTTTTTTTTCAGTTTTTAAGGTTTCGTAATTTCGTACCATCTCCTTGACCAGTGTCCACAAATGAAAATGAATTAAAAAAATTTTTTAATGAACACATAAACTTAAAAATAATTAAATTCCACGGGGTATAAAAATATTTGATTCAAAAATACCAAAGATAATTTCGTTTATCATGTGCAGAAATACCGTAATCATTAAATAACAGAACAATTGACATACATGTAAAAATAAATAAACTTTATAGTTGTTGGCCTTTGCTCCACAAACGTTCACTCTTAGACACCATTCAAGATGTGACATATATATATATATATATGCTTATAGAAATACCCCATGGTATACGAACAGTGGCAAAAAGGATCTTAACCAACACAATAAAGATAGATGAATAGCGAAACGGATCAACTCAGAAATCGAGGTTGATGTCGCCCCAATAAAATTAATCTAAAATGAATGTGGAGGCGTAAATACAGGAATGATACTAGACAAATTCCTAAATAAGGAATATAGATTAACTTAATAATTGACATAAAATAACTGCGTATAGGGGCAAGCAGTTATATACAAATCAAAGAAACTAACTATTAGCTCGACTAATATAAATAAAATATGGCGAATCGACGCAATCACATAGATATATAGTTTTCTGCAGAATTTAGTTACGAATAGAATAAAAAGAAGGCACTTTGTCTATGTTATAGCTGGTATTAATGTTGATGCAATAATCACCACTCTCGACCTGAATTTCACAACTGTACATGACCAATAACTTATCTGATTGCTGGACGAGATGGAAAAATCAGCCAGGGTACTCGAAGAGAGAGAACAGAGCTTTCTGACAAGACAAACGTGTTGAACAAAGGCTGGAAGCGGACCCCGCTGGAAGCCCACGTAGCTGCTCTTATATACAGAGCTTTTGAATTATCTTAAAATACTACGTAAAAGTAGATAAACACGTAAAATAACTAAAAATGAAATACTATTCTTAAAATGGAATCAGTGAAAAATAAAAATGACTTTTAAAACGCAGAGGCAGAATTAACGTAAATAAAAACTAACCCGATTGTAAACAAAAGAATGTCAGGAATGAAATACGCTAAAAAGGCGTAAAAGCTCTTAAAACTGAAAAAATAAGCAAAAATGCGAAACCGATTAAACGTCTAAAGATGCTGCTGCTTAAGAAACTACCCCCGACCTTCTCTATGCAATAAAAGCTCGAATATTCTGTGTACAAGAGATTACAAAGGGGTCACTGGTGTTTCAATATTGCTTTCTCGCTCAAGATACGTGCCTGCAAAGTCATTGAATTCAATTTCGATCTTAATTGAAGAAGGGCGAAACTTTATGTAACGTAACCGAGGGCGACTGCGCTTGGACCGCGACAAATGATACTACCAAAAATACCAAAGATACTAAAAATACCCATTGTTACCATTTTGATAACGAAAAGGAGTACAGTTGAATTCGCTGATCATCGTTATATTATAGCAAAAAAGAATTCAGAGAAAAAAGGGGAAATAAAAAAAAGATAAATATATACAAATCTCCCGAAAATACCGATAATGCTTAAAATACCTATTTTAACCATTTTGATAACGAAATAAAAGAAAGATAGATATATACAAATCTCACGAAAATACCAAAGATGCTGAAAATACACGATAGAGCCATTCTGACAATGTAAAGGATAATAGCTAAATACGCTGATTATCGCTGTATTAGAGCAAAACATAAATGAGAGAAAAAAGTGGAACAAAATATAATACTGATACTACTAAAAATACCACAGATGCTAAAAATACGTATTTTAACCATTTTGATAACGAAAAGGAGTACAGTTAAATGCGCTGATGATCGTTATATTATAGCAAAAAGGAATTGAGAGGAAAAAAGGGAAATAAGAAAAATTAACAATATATACAAATCTCCCGAAAATACCAAAAATGATTAAAATACAAGTTAGAGCTATTCTGATAATGTAAAGGAATATAGCTAAATACGCTGATTATCGTTATATTATAGCAATAATAATGATACTACAAAAATACAAAACTGCTAAAAATACCTATTTTAACCATTTTGATAAGTAAAAGGAGTACAGTTAAATGCGCTGATTATAGTTATATTATAGCAAAAAGGAATTGAGAGAAAAAAGGGGAAATAAAAAAAATGATAAATATATACAAATCTCCCGAAAATACCAAAGATGCTTAAGATGCTAGAGCCATTCTGATAATGTAAAAAGGATAATAGCTAAATACGCTGATTAGCATTATATGAGAGAAAAACATAGATGAGAGAAAAAAGGGGGAAAAAATAATGATTCCACCAAAAATACCATAGATGTTGAAAAAACATATTTTAACCATTTTCATAACGAAAAGGAGAACAGTTAAATGTGCTGATTATCGTTATATTATACAGGAAAGGACTTTAGAGAAAAAGGGGGAAAAAAAAAACTTAAATATATAAAAAATCTCCTCCCCCAACCCCCCCAAAAAAAGGCTTAAGATACACGTTAGAGCCATTCTGATAAAGGATTATAGCTAGATTATCGTTATATTGGAGCAAAAAATAAATTAGAGAAAAAAAGGGGGGAGGGGATAATAATGTTACTATTAAGAATACCAAAGATGATAAAAATACCCATTTTAACCATTTTGATAACGAAAAGGAGTACAGTTAAATGCACTGATTATCGTTATATTATGCAAAAAGTAATAGAGAGAAAAAAGGGGAAATAAAAAAAATGATAAATATATACAAATCTCCCGAAAATACCAAAAATGCTTTAAACACACGTTCGAGCCATTCTGATAATGCAAAGGATTATAGCAAAATACGCTGATTTTCGTTATATTAGAGCAAAACATAAAAAATAGAAAAAGGGGGATAAAAAATAAAAATAATATTACCAAAAACACCAAAGATGATAAAATGACCTATTTTAACCATTTTGATAACGATAAGGAGTAGAGTTAAATGCACTGATTATCATTATATTATAGCAAAAAGGAATTGAGAGAAAAAAGCGGGAAAAGAAGAAATGATAAATAGATACGAATCTCCCGAAAATACCAAAAATGCTTAAAATACACGTTAGAGCCATGCTGATAATGTAAAGGAGGACAGTTAAATGCGCTGATTATCGTTATATTATAGCAAAAAGGAATTGAGAGAAAAAGGGGAAAAAAAAGATAAATATATACGAATCTCACGAAAATACCAAAAATGCTTAGAATACACGTTAGAGCCGTTCTGATAATGCAAAGGAGTACAGTTAAATGCACTGATGATCGTTATATTATAGCAAAAAGGAATTGAGAGAACAAAGGGGATATCCAAAAAAAAAAAAAAAATCCTAAATATATACACATCTCCCGATAATAACAAAGATGCTAAAAATACCCATCTTAACCCTTTTGAAAAGGAGTACAATTAAATGCGCTGATGATCGTTATATTATAGCAAAAAGTTTTTCTTTTTATTTTTTTTTTGGATGTCCCCTTTTTCTCTCACTTCCTTTTTGCTATAATATAACGATCATCGCCGCATATAACTGTACTCCTTTTCGTTATCAAAAGGGTTAAGATGAGTATTTTTAGCATATTTGGTATTTTCGGGAGATGTGTATATATTTAGCTTTTTTTTTTTTTTGGATGTCCCCTTTTTTCTCTCAATTCCTTTTTGCTATAATATAACGATCATCAGCGAATTAAATGGTATCTTTAGCATTGTTATATTAAAGAAAAAAACAATTGCGAGAAAAAAGGTGCAAGAAAAAAAATGCACGATCCTAAAAAAAAAAAAAAAACTTAAAATACACATTAGATCCATTCTGATAATGAAATGGATTACAGTTAAATGCGCTGATTTTCATTATATTAAAGGAAAAAGCAATTGCGAGAAAAAAGGTGCAAGAAAAAAAAATGCACGATGCTGAAAAAACGCCAAAAATACTTAAAACACACATTAAAGCCATTCTGATAATCAAACGGATTACAGTTAAATGCGCTGATTTTCGTTATATTAAAGGAAAAACCAATTCCGAGAAAAAAGGTGCAAGGAAAAAAATGACGATCTTCAAAAAAAAAGAAAAAAAAAGAAAGAAAAAAAAAACGAAAATGCTTAAATACACGTTACAGCCATTCTGATAACGAAACGGATTACAGTTAAATGCACTGATTTTCGGTTTATCAAAGGAAACAGCAATTGCGAGAAAAAAGGTGCAAGAAAAAAAAAATCACAATACTGAAAAAAAGCGAAAAATGCTTAATATACACGTTAGAGCCATTCTGATAATGAAAGATCGATCCCAAAAAAAAAAAAAAAAAAAAAAAAAAAAAGAGCCATTGATATAAAAAAACAATTACAGTTAATTCGCTGACTTTCGTTATATCAAAGGAAAAAGCAATTGCGAGAAAAAGATGCAAGAAAAAAAAAATGCACGATCCTGAAAAAATGCCAAAAATCCTTAAATACACGTTCGAGCCATTCTGATAATGAAACGGATTACAGTTAATTGCGCTCATTTTCGTTATATAAGGAAAAAATTGCGAAAAAAGGTGCAAGAAAAAAAAAATGCACGATCCTGCAAAAAGCAAAAAATGCTTAATATACGTTAGAGCCATTCTGATAATGAAACGATTACAGTAAATGCGCTGTTCGTTATATTAAAGGAAAAAGGAATTGCGAGAAAAAGATGCAAGAAAAAAAAATGCACGATCCTGAAAAAAAACGAAAATGCTTAAAACACGTTATGAAAAATAAAAAAAAATCCTTAAAATACATTTTAGAGCCACTCTGATAATGAAACGGATTACAGTTTAATGCGCTGATTTTCCTTATATTAAAAGGAAAAAGAAATTGCGAGAAAAAAGGTGTAAGAAAAAAAAATGCACGATCCTGAAAAAAAAAATTACTTAAAATACACGTTCGAGCCATTCTGATAATGAAACGGATTACAGTTAAATGTGCTGATTTTCGTTATATTAAAGAAAAAAGCAATGACGAGAAAAAGGTGCAAGAAAAAAAAAATGCACGATCCTGAAAAAAAAAAAAAAATGCGCAAAATACACGTTAGCGCATTTGATATGAAACGATTACAGTTAAATACGCTGATTTTCGTTATATTAAAGAAAAAACGGATTACAGTTTTCGTTATATCAAAGGAAAAAGCAATTGCGAGAAAAAAAGGTGCAAGAAAAAAAATGCACGATACTGAAAAAAAGCCAAAAATGCTTAAAATACACGTTAGAGCCATTCTGATAATGGAACGGATTACAGTTAAATGCGCTAATTTTCGTTATATTAAATGAAAAAGCAATTGCGAGAAAAAAGGTGCAAGAAAAAAAAATACATTATCCTGAAAAAAAAGCCAAAAATGCTTAAAACACACGTTACAGATATACTGTTAATGAAACGGATTAGAATTAAATGCGCTGATGTTCGTTATATTAAAGGAAAAAGCAATTGCGAGAAAAAAAGATGCATGAAAAAAAAGCACGATCATGAAAAAAAACAAAAATGCTTAGAATACACGTTGGGGCCATTTTGATAATGAAACGGATTACAGTTAAATGCGCTTATTTTCGGCATATTAAAGGAAAAATGGATTGCGAGAAAAAATGTGCAGGAAAAAAAAAATGCACGATCCTGAAAAAAGCCAAAAATGATTAAAATGCACGTTAGAACCATTCTGATATTTCATTATCGAAATGGCTATAACGTGTATTTTAAGAATTTTTGGCTTTTTTCAAGATCGTATAAATTACTTGCATTTTTTTCTTGCACCCTTTTCATCGGAATTGCCTTTTCCTTTAATATAACGAAAATCACCGCATTTAACTGTAATCCGTTTCATTATCAGAATGGTTCTAAGGTGTATTTTAAGCATTTTTTCTCTCTTTTCAAGATCGTCTATATTACTTGCATATTCATTTTTTTTTCTTGCTGCCTTTTTGTCGCAATTGCCTTTTCCTATAATCTAACGAAAATCAGCGCATTTAAATGTAATCCGTTTCATGATCAGAATGTCTCTAACGTGTATTTTAAAAATCTTTAGTTTATTTTTTTTAGGATCGTGCATTTTTTTTTCTTGCACTTTTTTTCGCAATTACTTTTTCCTTTTATATAACGAATATCAGCGCATTTAACTGTAATCGGTTTCATTATCATAGAGGTGTATCTTAAGCATTTTTTTCAAAATCGTATATATTACTTGCATTTTTTTTCTTCCACCCTTTTTCTCGAAATTGCCTTTTCCTTTAATATAATGAAAATCAGTGCATTTAAATGTAATCCGTTTCATTATCAGAATGGCTCTAACGTGTATTTTAAGCATTTTATTTTCAGGATCGTGCATCTTTTTTTTCTTGCACATTTTTTTCGCAATTACTTTTTCCTTTTATATAACGAATATCAGCGCATCTAACTGTAATCGGTTTCATTATCATAAAGGTTCTAAGGTGTATCTTAAGCATTTTTTTTTTCAAAATCGTATATATTACTTGCATTTTTTTTCTACCACCCTTTTTCTCGCAATTACTTTTTCCTTTAATATAACAAAAATAAGCGCATTTAACTGTAATCCGTTTCGTTATCAGAATGGTTATAACGTGTAATTTAAGCATTTTTTTTTAAAGATCGTATGTATTCCTTTAGTATAACGAATATAAGCGTATTTAACTGTAATCCGTTTCATTATCAAAATAGTTCTAACGTGTTTTTAAGATTTTTCTTTTTTTTTTTCATTATCTACATTTTTATTTTCTTACACCTTTTTTCTCGTAATTGCTTAACGAAAATCAGTGCATTTAACTATAATCTGTTTCGTTATCAGAATGGCTCTAACGTGTATTTTAAGCATTTTCGTTTTTTTTTTCAGGGTCGTCATTTTTTTTGCTTTCACCTTTTTTCTCCCAATTGCTTTTTCCTTTAATATAACAATAATCAGTGCATTTAACTGTAATCCGTTTCGTTATCAGAATGGCTCTAACGTGTATTTAAAGCATTTTCGTTTTTTTTTCAGGATTCTCCTTTTTATTTCTTTCACCTTTTTTCTCGTAATTGCTTTTTCCTTTAATATAACGAAAATCAGTGCATTTAACTGTAATCCGTTTCGTTATCAGAATGGCTCTAACGTGTATTTTAAGCATTTTCGTTTTTTTTTCAAAATCGTCATTTTTTTGTTCCTTGCACCTTTTTTCTCGCAATTGCCTTTTCCTTTAATATAACGAAAATCAGCGCATTTAACTGTAATCCGTTTCGTTATTAGAATGCCTCTAACGTGTAAATACACGTTAGAGACACGATAAATGCGCCGATTTTAGTTATATTAAAGGAAAAAAAACGACGATCCTGAAAAAAAAACGAAAATGCTTAAAATACACATTCTGATAACGAAATGCACTGATTTTCGTTATATTAAAAGAAAAAGCAATTGCGAGAAAAAAAGGTGAAAGAAAAAAAAATGACGATCCTGAAAAAAAAAACCGAAAATGCTCAAAATACACGTTAGAGGCATTCTGATAACGAAACGGATTACAGTTAAATGCACTGATTTTCGTTATATTATAGGAAAAAGCAATTGCGAGAAAAAAGGTGCAAGAAAAAATAATGACGACCTGAAAATAACCCGAAAATACTTAAAATACACGTTAGATGCATTCTGATAACGAAACAGATTACAGTTAAATGCTCTAATTTTCTTTATATTAAAGGAAAAAGAAATTGCGAGAAAAAAGGTGCAAGAAAAAAAAATGACGATCCTGAAAAAAAAAACGAAAATGCTTAAAATACACTTTAGAGCCATTCTGATAACGAAACGGATTAAGGTTAAATGCACTGATTTTTGTTATATCAAAGGAAAAAGCAATTGCAAGAAAAAGGTGCAAGAAAAAAAAATGACGATCCTGAAAAAAACTCGAAACTGCTTAAAATACACGTTAGAACCATTCTCATAACGAAACGGATTACAGTTAAATGCACTAATATTTGTTATATTAAAGGAAAAAACAATTGTGAGAAAAAATATTCAAGAAAAAAAAAATGACGATCCTGAAAAAAAAGTGCTTAAAATACACGTTAGAGGCATTCTGATAACGAAACGAATTAAGGTTAAATGCGCTGATTTTCGTTATATTTAAGGAAAAAGCAATTGCGAGAAAAAAGGTGAAGAAAAAAAAATTGACGATCCTGAAAAAAACGCAAATTCTGAAGATATACGTTAGAGGCATTCTGATAACGAAACGAATTACAGTTAAATGCACGTATTTTTGTTATATTAAAGGAAAAAGCAATTGCGAGCAAAAAGGTGCAAGAAAAAAAATGACGATCCTGAAAAAAAAATGCTTAAAATACACGTTAGAGGCATTCTGATAACGAAACAGATTACAGTTAAATGCGCTGATTTTAGTTATATTAAAGAAAAATGATATTGCGAGAAAAGATGTGCAAGAAAAAAAATGACGATCCTGAAAAAAAAAAAACTTAAAATACACGTTAGAGCCATTCTGATAACGAAACGGATTACAGTTTAATGCGCTGATTTTCGTTATATTAAAGAAAAAAGCAATTGCGAGAAAAAAGGTGCAAGAAAAAAAAAATGACGATCCTGAAAAAAAAACGAAAATGCTTAAAATACACGTTAGAGGCATTCTGATAACGAAATGGATTACAGTTAAATGCGCTGATTTTCGTTATATTAAAGGAAAAAGCAATTGCGAGAAAAAAGGTGCAAGAAAAAAAAAATGACGATCCTGAAAAAAACCGAAAATGCTTAAAATACACGTTAGAGGCATTCTGATAACGAAACGGATTACAGTTAAATGCGCTGATTTTCGATATATTAACGGAAAAATGCAATTGCAAGAAAAAAGGTGCAAGAAAAAAAAATGACGATCCTGAAAAAAAAAACTGAAAATGCTTAAAATACACGTTAGAGGCATTCTGATAACGAAACGGATTACAGTTAAATGCGCTGATTTTCGTTACATTAGAGGAAAAAGATATTGCGAGAAAAAAGGTGCAAGAAAAAAAAATGGCGATCCTGAAAAAAAAACGAAAATGCTTAAAATACACGTTAGAGCCATTCTGATAACGAAACGGATTACAGTTAAATGCACTGATTTTCGTTATATTAAAGGAAAAAGCAATTGTAAGAAAAAAATGACGATCCTGAAAAAAAAACGAAAATGCTTAAAATACACGTTAGAGGCATTCTGATAACGAAACAGATTATAGTTAAATGCGCTGATTTTCGTTATATAAAAGGAAAAAGCAATTGCGAGAAAAAAGGTGCAAGAAAAAAAAATGAGGATCCTGGAAAAAAAAAACCCGAAAATGCTTAAATGCGTTGATTTTCGTTATATTAAAGGAAAAAGGAATTGCGAGAAAAAAGGTGCAAGGAAAAAAAATGACGATCCTGATAAAAAAACCGAAAATGCTTAAAATACACGTTAAAGCCATTCTGATAGCAAAACGGATTACCGTTAAATGCATTGATTTTTGTTATATTAAAGGAAAAAGCAATTATGGGAAAAAAGTTGTAAGAAAAAAAAAATGATGTTCCTGAAAAAAAAACCGAAAATGCTTAAAATTACACTTTAGAGGCATTCTGATAACGAAACGGATTACAGTTAAATGCGCTGATTTTCGTTATATTAAAGGAAAAAGCAATTGCGAGAAAAAAGGTGCAAGAAAAAAAAAATGACGATGATAAAACATACAACTATTAAATACGATCCTAAAAATACTAAATATGATAAAAATCCCAATTAGAACCATTATGATTTTTAAAAGGACTATAACTAATATCCTTGATTATCGTTATATTAGAGCAAATTGAATTGAGAGAAAAAGGGGAAGGAAAAAGTAAAAAGAAAAAAAAAATGATCCCAAAAATGCCAAAGATGATTAAAATACATATTAGAACTATTTTGATAATTAAAATGATCATAGCTAAATATGCAGATTATTGTTATATTGGAGTAAGAAGAAATTGACAGAAAAAGGGGGAAAAAATACAACTACTAAATACGATCCTAAAAATATGAAAGATGATGAGAATACAAATTAGAACTATTCTGATAATGAAAAAGATTACAACTAAATACGCTGATTGTCGTTATAATAGAACAAAAATTAATTCAGAGAAAAAAAGGGGAACAAAAAAAGCAACGATCCTAAAAATACCAAAGATGATTAAAATGCAAATTAGAACCATCTTGATAATGAAAGGGATTATATCTAAATATAATGATTATCGTTATATTAGAGCAAAAAATAATTGAGAGAAAAAGAAAATACAAATTAGAACCAATTTGATAATGAAAAGGATTATAGTTAAATCCGCTGATTATCGTTGTATTAGAGTGAAAAAGAATTGAGAGAAAAAAGGGTGAAAATGCAACTACTAAATACGATCCTAAAAATACCAAAGATGATAGAAAATAAAAATTATAACTATAAGCGATAGCCTTATATTTGAGCAAAAAGGAATTGAGAGAAAACAAGGAAAAGGAAGGAAAAATAAAGAATGATCTTAAAAATACCAAAGATTATTAAAATACAAATCAATACCAAATGCCATCCTAAGAATACTAAAGACGATGATAACATATATCAAAACCATCCTGATAATGAAAAGGACTATAGTTGAATGCGCTGATTATCGTTATATTCAACGGAATAGAGAAAGAAAATACCAAAGGTGATAAAGATACAAATTAGAACCATTCTGATAATGAAAAGGACTATAGTTAAAAGCGCTGATTACCGTTATATGAGAATAAAAAGAAATTGAGAGAAAAAGGGGAAAGAAAAAATGCAACTACTAGTTGCGATTCTAAAAATACCAAAGATGATAAAAAATATAAATCAGGACTATTCTGGTAATAATTCTGATCATAATAATTATCACCGTCAGCATCCCCATCAATAATTTTCATTTTTTTGTGATAAGCGATAGCCTTAGAGTGTAGCGTATTGTTACAAATACTTTCCTTCGGATATCATCATGATCATCACCATTACCTCCATGAACATCATTATCATCATCATTGTAACCATCAGCAGCAGCCTGAGAAACATCATATTTTTTTTCTTTTTTTTCTAAATTGCATAGAATACCAGATACCTATGGCGAATAGAGCAACTATTTGTTCTTTGGATATTCTATCGTTATCAACATTATTCTCATAATTATCATTATCATCAATATCAGTATTACTATTGTTAGTATTATCATATTTTTTAACATTTTTATTATCATTATCATCATCATTATCGTCATCATTACCATTACAATTATCATCATCATCATAAGAATCATTAATAACATCATCAACAATTATTATCCTTATTAATATTTTGATGGTAACCTTTAGCGAGTAAATGAAATGCAATGGGTGTTTACCGTAGAGTTTAGCACATATATCCTGCATATATTTCATCATCTTCACTACCATTATTATCCTCATCAGCAGCATCAATATCATTACCACCATCATTATCATCATCATCATAGTCATCATCTTCATCAGTACCATTTTCATCATCAGCATTATCATCATTATCATAAAAATCATTATCATCAGCAGCAGCATCAATATCATCATCGCCATCACCCTCATCATCATCATCTTCAGCAGCAGTAGCAGCATCAGCAGCATCAGCATCATAATCATCAGCATCATCATCATCATTATCATAAAAATGATCAACCTAATAAAATTACAATTTCTTTCTTATTCTTGCAGATTACTAGCAACCAGTAACGACTGAATGAAATGTGATAAGCGATAGCATCAGAATGCAGCGTATTGTTACAAATAGTTTCCTTCGGATATCATCATCATCACCATTACCTCCATCAACATCATTATCATCATCACCATTACCTCCATCAACATCATTATCATCATCACCATTACCTCCATCAACATCATTATCATCATCGTAACCATCAAGGATAAGGATAAGCCAGATTTGCGGAGCAGATACTACGCCGGGCTTGTATGCGCTGTGCCAACGATTGTTGACTCGATCTGAACTTGGTCTTTACCCAACGCAGTGCCCAGCTACGTCAGTAACCGCCAGGTGACAGTGGAAACTCACGAGTTTGGGCGGGACTCGATCTGCCGACCACGGGGACACGATCTGTCGACGCGCTACCACTGAGCTACCAGACGGCTCCGTAACCATCAGCAGCATCATCATATTTTTTTTCTTTTTATTCTAAATTGCTTAGAATACCAAATACTTATGACGAGTAGATGAAATACATATCCTTTGGATATTCTATCGCAATTAACATTATCCTCATCATTATCATTATCATCATTATCAATATCACTATTGTTAGTATTATCATTATTTTAATCTTCTTTATTATCATTATCATCCTCATCATCATCATCACTGTAGTGGAGCAGGACGCCCTATATCTGTAGCGAATAGGCGTAGTACCGTTGAATACCAAATAGGCGTCCTACCTACCAATAAATGTAGTGTGCAGGTGTACGGAATGGCAGTACAATGGCTCAAAGCAAGATGAGTATAATAAGGAGACGTTTGATGATGAGTATATGCATAGAATTAGCCCGCTTGGCACGTCACTCTTCCTTTGCTGCCACCACCCAGTTATTTGCGTCTGGGAACGTCACGTGTTTGTGGGGGTGCAAGAGAGTGTAAGGGAAAAACAGGAGTGTGGGCGTGGATGTATGTGTGTATAATATGCGTGTATGAAAGGGGTTTGGTAGCGTGCGAACCGAGGGGGCGTGTATGGGATGTGTGAATGTACGAACGAATAACTCAACGAATGTGTGAGCGAGTAAACAGTTGAGAGACTCCGTGCTTAAACCGACACGATGTGTACTATTTATTCCTACGTGTGCGATCCTTCAGAGTAATCAATATGTAGCTGGAGATTTCAACCATATGTAAATAGTAATCCGAGAGTCCATCATCTGCATCGACTCCAACTCTCAGGTAAGTAGTAATCGTCTTTAAAAGCAATGAGACCAGCTTCCAGGTAAGTACATAATTTTTTTCTGTGACCAAATTTCTAAATAACTTATAAATGAATAGGCCAGGAGTATATCCATCACTCATTCACATTTACTGGTGTAATCAATTTCATTTGATGATTATTTTAACGTATGCTCAAAGTCAATACCTGCCAGTATTTTCAGGATAGAATTATATTGTTATAGCATTGTTAATTTCTTTCTTCCTTTTCAGATACAGTATCCAAATTAAACTTTCTTTTTTGGCTAGAATGATTAGATAATTCTCTTCAGATGGAAAGGTGAAATTGATCTCTTCGGTTCAGATACAATATTCAGATTAATATTTTTCTCCAGTTTTAAGGTAAAGTATTTCGTACCATCCTTGAGCCAAAGTATCCACAATGAGAAATGAATTAAAATGATTTAAAATGAACACATAAACTTTAAAATGATAATAATTCACTCGGTATCTAAAATATTTGATTCAAAAACACTTCATAGGTAATTTCGTTTATCATGTGCAGAAATACCGTAATCATTAAATAACAGAACAATTGACATACATGTAAAAATAAATAAACTTTATAGTTGTTGGCCTTTGCTCCACAAACGTTCACTCTTAGACACCATTCAAGATGTGACATATATATATATATATATATATATATTATATATATATATATATATATATATATATATATATATATATATATATATATATATATATATATATATATATATACTTATAGAAATACCCCATGGTATACGAACAGTGGCAAAAAGGATCTTAACCAACACAATAAAGATAGATGAATAGCGAAACGGATCAACTCAGAAATCGAGGTTGATGTCGCCCCAATAAAATTAATCTAAAATGAATGTGGAGGCGTAAATACAGGAATGATACTAGACAAATTCCTAAATAAGGAATATAGATTAACTTAATAATTGACATAAAATAACTGCGTATAGGGGCAAGCAGTTATATACAAATCAAAGAAACTAACTATTAGCTCGACTAATATAAATAAAATATGGCGAATCGACGCAATCACATAGATGGCACCACAATATATAGTTTTCTGCAGAATTTAGTTACGAATAGAATAAAAAGAAGGCACTTTGTCTATGTTATAGCTGGTATTAATGTTGATGCAATAATCACCACTCTCGACCTGAATTTCACAACTGTACATGACCAATAACTTATCTGATTGCTGGACGAGATGGAAAAATCAGCCAGGGTACTCGAAGAGAGAGAACAGAGCTTTCTGACAAGACAAACGTGTTGAACAAAGGCTGGAAGCGGACCCCGCTGGAAGCCCACGTAGCTGCTCTTATATACAGAGCTTTTGAATTATCTTAAAATACTACGTAAAAGTAGATAAACACGTAAAATAACTAAAAATGAAATACTATTCTTAAAATGGAATCAGTGAAAAATAAAAATGACTTTTAAAACGCAGAGGCAGAATTAACGTAAATAAAAACTAACTCGATTGTAAACAAAAGAATGTCAGGAATGAAATACGCTAAAAAGGCGTAAAAGCTCTTAAAACTGAAAAAAATAAGCAAAAATGCGAAACCGATTAAACGTCTAAAGATGCTGCTGCTTAAGAAACTACCCCCGACCTTCTCTATGCAATAAAAGCTCGAATATTCTGTGTACAAGAGATTACAAAGGGGTCACTGGTGTTTCAATATTGCTTTCTCGCTCAAGATACGTGCCTGCAAAGTCATTGAATTCAATTTCGATCTTAATTGAAGAAGGGCGAAACTTTATGTAACGTAACCGAGGGCGACTGCGCTTGGACCGCGACAAATGATACTACCAAAAATACCAAAGATACTAAAAATACCCATTGTTACCATTTTGATAACGAAAAGGAGTACAGTTGAATTCGCTGATCATCGTTATATTATAGCAAAAAAGAATTCAGAGAAAAAAGGGGAAATAAAAAAAAGATAAATATATACAAATCTCCCGAAAATACCGATAATGCTTAAAATACCTATTTTAACCATTTTGATAACGAAATAAAAGAAAGATAGATATATACAAATCTCACGAAAATACCAAAGATGCTGAAAATACACGATAGAGCCATTCTGACAATGTAAAGGATAATAGCTAAATACGCTGATTATCGCTGTATTAGAGCAAAACATAAATGAGAGAAAAAAGTGGAACAAAATATAATACTGATACTACTAAAAATACCACAGATGCTAAAAATACGTATTTTAACCATTTTGATAACGAAAAGGAGTACAGTTAAATGCGCTGATGATCGTTATATTATAGCAAAAAGGAATTGAGAGGAAAAAAGGGAAATAAGAAAAATTAACAATATATACAAATCTCCCGAAAATACCAAAAATGATTAAAATACAAGTTAGAGCTATTCTGATAATGTAAAGGAATATAGCTAAATACGCTGATTATCGTTATATTATAGCAATAATAATGATACTACAAAAATACAAAACTGCTAAAAATACCTATTTTAACCATTTTGATAAGTAAAAGGAGTACAGTTAAATGCGCTGATTATAGTTATATTATAGCAAAAAGGAATTGAGAGAAAAAAGGGGAAATAAAAAAAATGATAAATATATACAAATCTCCCGAAAATACCAAAGATGCTTAAGATGCTAGAGCCATTCTGATAATGTAAAAAGGATAATAGCTAAATACGCTGATTAGCATTATATGAGAGAAAAACATAAATGAGAGAAAAAAGGGGGAAAAAATAATGATTCCACCAAAAATACCATAGATGTTGAAAAAAACATATTTTAACCATTTTCATAACGAAAAGGAGAACAGTTAAATGTGCTGATTATTGTTATATTATACAGGAAAGGACTTTAGAGAAAAAGGGGGAAATAAAAAAACTTAAATATATAAAAAAAATCTCCTCCCCCAACCCAAAAAAAAAAGGCTTAAGATACACGTTAGAGCCATTCTGATAAAGGATTATAGCTAGATTATCGTTATATTGGAGCAAAAAATAAATTAGAGAAAAAAAGGGGGGAGGGGATAATAATGTTACTATTAAGAATACCAAAGTTGATAAAAATACCCATTTTAACCATTTTGATAACGAAAAGGAGTACAGTTAAATGCACTGATTATCGTTATATTATGCAAAAAGTAATAGAGAGAAAAAAGGGGAAATAAAAAAAATGATAAATATATACAAATCTCCCGAAAATACCAAAAATGCTTTAAACACACGTTCGAGCCATTCTGATAATGCAAAGGATTATAGCAAAATACGCTGATTTTCGTTATATTAGAGCAAAACATAAAAGATAGAAAAAGGGGGATAAAAAATAAAAATAATATTACCAAAAACACCAAAGATGATAAAATGACCTATTTTAACCATTTTGATAACGATAAGGAGTAGAGTTAAATGCACTGATTATCATTATATTATATAGCAAAAAGGAATTGAGAGAAAAAAGCGGGAAAAGAAGAAATGATAAATAGATACGAATCTCCCGAAAATACCAAAATTGCTTAAAATACACGTTAGAGCCATGCTGATAATGTAAAGGAGGACAGTTAAATGCGCTGATTATCGTTATATTATAGCAAAAAGGAATTGAGAGAAAAAGGGGAAAAAAAGATAAATATATACGAATCTCACGAAAATACCAAAAATGCTTAGAATACACGTTAGAGCCGTTCTGATGATGCAAAGGAGTACAGTTAAATGCACTGATGATCGTTATATTATAGCAAAAAGGAATTGAGAGAACAAAGGGGATATAAAAAAAAAAAAAAAATCCTAAATATATACACATCTCCCGATAATAACAAAGATGCTAAAAATACCCATCTTAACCCTTTTGATAACGAAAAGGAGTACAATTAAATGCGCTGATGATCGTTATATTATAGCAAAAAGTTTTTATTTTTATTTTTTTTTTGGATGTCCCCTTTTTCTCTCACTTCCTTTTTGCTATAATATAACGATCATCGCCGCATATAACTGTACTCCTTTTCGTTATCAAAAGGGTTAAAATGAGTATTTTTAGCATCTTTGGTATTTTCGGGAGATGTGTATATATTTAGCTTTTTTTTTTTTTGATGTCCCCTTTTTTCTCTCAATTCCTTTTTGCTATAATATAACGATCATCAGCGAATTAAATGGTATCTTTAGCATTGTTATATTAAAGAAAAAAACAATTGCGAGAAAAAAGGTGCAAGAAAAAAAATGCACGATCCTAAAAAAAAAAAAGAAAAAATCCTTAAAATACACATTAGATCCATTCTGATAATGAAATGGATTACAGTTAAATGCGCTGATTTTCATTATATTAAAGGAAAAAGCAATTGCGAGAAAAAAGGTGCAAGAAAAAAAAATTCACGATCCTGAAAAAACGCCAAAAATACTTAAAACACACATTAAAGCCATTCTGATAATCAAACGGATTAAAAGTAAATGCGCTGATTTTCGTTATATTTAAGGAAAAAGCAATTACGAGATAAAAGGTGCAAGAAAAAATACACGATCCCGAAAAAAAGCGAAAAATCCTTAAGATACACGTTAGAGACATTCTGATAATGAAACGGATTACAGTTAAATGCGCTGATTTTCGTTATATTAAAGGAAAAACCAATTCCGAGAAAAAAGGTGCAAGAAAAAAAATGACGATCTTCAAAAAAAAAGAAAAAAAAAGAAAAAAAAAAACGAAAATGCTTAAATACACGTTACAGCCATTCTGATAACGAAACGGATTACAGTTAAATGCACTGATTTTCGGTTTATCAAAGGAAAAAGCAATTGCGAGAAAAAAGGTGCAAGAAAAAAAAATCACAATACTGAAAAAAAACGATAAATGCTTAATATACACGTTAGAGCCATTCTGATAATGAAAGATATTACAGGTAAATGCGCTGATCATTATATTAAAGGAAAAAGCAATTGCAAGAAAAAGATGCAAGAAAAAAAATGCACGATCCCGAAAAAAAAACAAAAAATGCTTAAAAAACACGTTAGAGCCATTCTGATAATGAAACGAATTACAGTTAAATTCGCTGACTTTCGTTATATCAAAGGAAAAAGCAATTGCGAGAAGAAAGGTGCAAGAAAAAAAAAATGCGCGATCCTGAAAAAATGCCAAAAATGCTTAAAATACACGTTCGAGCCATTCTGATAATGAAACGGATTACAGTTAAATGCGCTGATTTTCGTTATATTAAAGGACAAAGTAATTGCGAGAAGAAAGGTGCAAGAAAAAAAAAATGCACGATCCTGAAAAAAGCAAAAAATATTTAAAATATACGTTAGAGCCATTCTGATAATGAAACGGATTACAGTTAAATGCGCTGGTTTTCGTTATATTAAAGGAAAAAGCTATTTCGAGAAAAAAGGTGCAAGAAAAAAAAATGCATGATCCTGAAAAAAATAACGAAATATGCATTAAATACACGTTAGCGCCATGTTGATCATGAAACTGATTACAGTTAAATACGCTGATTTTCGTTATATCAAAGGAAAAAGCAATTGCGAGAAAAAAAGGTGCAAGAAAAAAAATGCACGATACTGAAAAAAAGCCAAAAATGCTTAAAATACACGGTAGAGCCATTCTGATAATAAAATGGATTACAGTTAAATGCGCTGATTTTCGTTATATTAAAGAAAACAGCAATTGCGAGAAAAAATGTGCAAGAAAATAAATGCACGCTCCTGAAAAAAAGCCAAAAATGCTTAAAATACACGTTAGAGCCATTCTGTTAATGAAACGGATTACAGTTAAATGCGGGGATTTTCGTTATATTAAAGGCAAATCAATTGCGAGAAAAAAGGTGCAAGAAAAAAAAGAAATGCAAGAAATGCTTTAAATACACGTTAGAGCCATTCTGATAATGAAATGGATTAAATGCGCTGATTTTAGGTTTAACAAAGGAAACAGCAATTGCGAGAAAAAAAGATGCAAGAAAAAAAAATCACGATACTGAAAAAAGGCGAAAAATGCTTAAAATACACGTTAGAGCCATTCTGATAACGAAACAGATTACAGTTAAATGCGCTGATTTTCGTTATATTAAAGGAAAAAGCAATTGCGAGAAAAAAGGTGCAAGAAAAAAATCCACGATCCTGAAAAAAAGTCAAAAATGCTTAAAATACACGTTAGAGCCATTCTGATAATGAAACGGATTACAGTTAAACGCGATGATCTTCGTTATATTAAATGAAAGAGCAATTCCGAGAAAATAGGTACAGGAAAAAAAAATTGCTCGATCCTGAAAAAAAAACCAAAAATGCTTAAAATACACGTCAGAGCTTTTCTGATAATGAATTGATTACAGTTAAATTCCCTGATATTCGTTATATAAAAGGAAAAAGCAATTGCGAGAAAAAAGGTGCAAGAAAAAAAATGACGATCCTGAAAAAAGCCAAAAATGCTTAAAATACACGTTAGAGCCATTCTGATAAGAAAATGAATTACAGTTAAATGCGCTGATTTTCGTTATATTAAAGGAAAAAGCAATTGCGAGAAAAAAGGTGCAAGAAAAAAAAAAAAAATGAAAATTCTGAAAAAAACAGAAAATGCATAAATAACACGTTAGAGCCATTCTGATAACGAAACGGATTACAGTTAAATGCGCTGATTTTTGTTATAATAAAGGAAGAAGCAATTGCGAGAAAAAAGGTGCAAGAAAAAAAAAAAATGATGATCCTGAAAAAAGAACATAAATGCTCAAAATACACGTTTGAGCCGTTTTGATAACGAAACGGATTACAGTTAACTGCGCTGATTTTCCTTATATTAAAGGAAAAGGCGATTGCGAGGAAAAAGGTGGAAGGAAAAATAAATGCACGATCCTGAAAAAACGCCAAAAATGCTTAAAATACACGTTAGAGCCATTCTGATAACGAAACGGATTACAGTTAGATGCGCTGAATTTCGTTATATTAAAGGAAAAAGCAATTGCGAGAAAAAAGGTGCAAGAAAAAAAAAAGAGGATCCTGAAAAAAAGCCAAAAATGCTTAAAATACACGTAAGAGCCATTCTGATAACGAAACGGATTACAGTTAAAATCGCTACTTTTCGTTATATTAAAGGAAAAAGGAATTGCGAGAAAAAAAATGCAAGGAAAAAAATTGCGAGAAAAAATCAAAAAAAAAAACATAAAATGCTTAAAATACACGTTAGAGCCATTCTGATAACGAAACGGATTACAGTTAAATGCACTGATTTTTGTTATATTAAAGGAAAAAACAAATTGCGAGAAAAAAGGTGCAAGAAAAAAAAACGACGATCCTGAAAAAAAACTAAAATGGTTAAAATACATGTTAGAGCCATTCTGATAAAGAAACGGATTACAGTTAAATGCACTGATTTTTGTTATATTAAAGGAAAAAGAAATTGAGATAAAAAAGGTGCAAGAAAAAAAAACATACGATCCAGAAAAAAACCCTAAAATGGTTAAAATACATGTTAGAGCCATTCTGATAACGAAACGGATTACAGTTAAATGCACTGATTTTTGTTGTATTAAAGAAAAAAGCAAATGCGATAAAAAAAAGTGCAAGAAAAAAATGACGATCCTGAAAAAAACCCTAAAATGCTTAAAATACACGTTAGAACCATTCTGATAACGAAACGGATTACAGTTCAATGCTCTGATTTATGTTATATTAAAGGAAAAAGCAGTTGCGAGAAAAAAGGTGCTAGAAAAAAAAATGAATATCCTGAAAAAAACTCTAAAATACTTAAAATACACGTTAGAGCCATTTTGATAACGAAACGGATTACAGTTCATTGCACTGACTTTTCTTATATTAAAGGAAAAAGAAATTGCGAGAAAAAAGGTGCAAGAAAAAAAAAATGACGATCCTGAAAAAAAAACTAAAACGCTTAAAATACACGTTAGAGCCATTCTGATAACGAAACGGATTACAGTTAAATGCACTGATTTTTGTTATAATAAAGGAAAAAGCATTTCCGAGAAAAAAGGGCAAGAAAAAAAAATGACGATCCTAAAAAAAAATCTAAAATGCTTAAAATACACGTTAGAACCATTCTGATAACGAAACGGATTACAGTTAAATGCACTGATTTTTTTATACTAAAGGAAAAAGCAATTGCGAGAAAAAAGGTGCGAGAAAAAAAAATGACGATCCTGAAAAAAACCCTAAAATGCTTAAAATACACGTTAGAGCCATTCTGATAACGAAACGGCTTAGAGTTAAATGCACTGATTTTTGTTATATTAAAGGAAAAAGCAATTGCGAGACAAAAGGTGCAAGAAAAAAAAATGACGATCCTGAAAAAAACCCTAAAATGCTTAAAATAGACGTTAGAGCCATTCTGATAACAAAGCGGATTACAGTTAAATGCACTGATTTTTGTTATATTAAAGGAAAAAGCAATGACGAGAAAAAAGGTGCAACAAAAAAAATGACGATCCTGAAAAAAAAACATAAAATGCTTAAAATACACGCTAGAGCCATTCTGATAACGAAACGGATTACAGTTAAATGCACTGATTTTTGTTATATCAAAGGAAAAAGCAATTGCGAGAAAAAAGGTGCAATAAAAAAAATCTGACGATCAAGAAAAAAACATAAAATCCTTAAAATACACGTTAGAGCCATTCTGATAACGAAACGGATTACAGTTGAATGCACAGATTTTTGTTATATTAAAGGAAAAAGCAATTGTGAGAAAAAAGGTGCAAGAAAAATAAACGACGATCCTGAAAAAAACCCTAAAATGGTTAAAATACAGGTTAGAGCCATTCTGATAACGAAACGGATTACAGTTAAATGCACTGATTTTTGTTATATTAAAGGAAAAAGCAATTGCGATAAAAAAGGTGCAAGAAAAAAAATGACGATCCTGAAAAAAAACCGAAAATGCTTAAAATACACGTTAGAGCCATTCTGATAACGAAACGGATTACAGTTAAATGCACTGATTTATGTTATATTAAAGGAAAAAGCAATTGCGAGAAAAAAGGTGCAAGAAAAAAAAATGACGATCCTGAAAAAAAAACTAAAATTCTTAAAATACACGTTAGAGCTATTCTGATAACGAAACGGATTACAGTTAAATGCCCTGATTTTTCTTATATTAGAGGAAAAAGAAATTGCGAGAAAAAAGGTGCAAGAAAAAAAAACTGACAATCCTGAAAAAAAACTAGAATGCTTAAAATACACGTTAGAGCCATTCTGATAACGAAAAGGATTACAGTTAAATGCACTGATTTTTGTTATATTAAAGGAAAAAGCATTTGTGAGAAAAAAGGGCAAGAAAAAAAATGACGATCCTAAAAAAAAACTCTAAAATGCTTAAAATACACGTTAGAACCATTCTGATAACGAAACGGATTACAGTTAAATGCACTGATTTTTATTATACTAAAGGAAAAAGCAATTGCGAGAAAAAAGGTGCAAGAAAAAAAATGACGATCCTGAAAAAAAAACCTAAAATGCTTAAAATACACGTTAGAGCCACTCTGATAACGAAACGGATTACAGTTAAATGCAATGATTTTTGTTATATTAAATGAAAAAGAAATTGCGAGAAAAAATGTGCAAGAAAAAAAAATGACGATACTGAAAAAAAACTAAAATGCTTAAAATACACGTTAGAGCCATTCTGATAACGAAACGGATTACAGTTAAATGCACTGATTTTTGTTATAATAAAGGAAAAAGCAATTGCAAGAAAAAAATTGCAAGAAAAAAAAATGACGATCCTGAAAAATACCTTCAAATGCTTAAAATAAACGTTAGAGCCATTCTGATAACGAAACGGATTACAGTTAAATGCACTGATTTATGTTATATTAAAGGAAAAAGCAATTGCAAGAAAAGAGGTGCAAGAAAAAAAAATGACGATCCTGAAAAAACTCTAAAGTGATTAAAATACACGTTAGAGCCATTCTGACAACGAAACGGATTACAGTTAAATGCACTGATTTTTGTTATATTAAAGGAGAAAGCAATTGCGAGAAAAAAGGTGCAAGAAAAAAAAATGACGATCCTGAAAAAAAAACTAAAATGCTTAAAATACACGTTAGAGCCATTCTGATAACGAAACGGATTACAGTTAAATGCACTGATTTTTGTTATATTAAAGGAAAAAGCAATTGCGAGAAAAAAGGTGCAAGAAAAAAAAATGACGATCCTGGAAAAAAAACCTAAAATGTTAGAGCCATTCTGATAACGAAACGGATTACAGTTAAATGCACTGATTTTCTTATATTAAAGGAAAAAGCGATTGCGAGATAAAAGGTGCAAGAAAAAAAATGATAATCCTGAAAAAAACCCTAAAATGCTTAAAATACACGTTAGAGCCATTCTGATAACGAAACGGATTACAGTTAAATGGACTGATTTTAGTTATATTAAAGGAAAAAGCAATTGCGAGAAAAAAGGTGGAAAAAAAATGACGATCCTAAAAAAAATCCTAAAATGCTTAAAATACACGTTAGAGCCTTTCTGATAACGAAACGGATTACAGTTAAATGCACTGATTTTTTGTTATATCAAAGGAAAAAGCAATAGCGAGAAAAAAGGTGGGAAAAAAATGACGTTCCTGAAAAAAACCCTAAAATGCTTAAAATACACGTTAGAACCATTCTGATTACGAAACAGATTACAGTTAAATGCAATGATTTTTGTTATAGTAAAGGAAAAAGACATTGCGAGAAAAAAGGTGCAAGAAAAAAAACGAAAATCCTTAAAATACACGTTAGAGCCATTCTGATAACGAAACGGATTATAGTTCAATTCACTGATTTTTGTTATATTAAAGGAAAAAGCATTTGCGAGAAAAAAGGTGCAAGAAAAGTATAAATGACGATCCTGAAAAAACCCGAAAATGCATAAAATACACGTTAGAGGCATTCTGATAACGAAACGAATTACAGTTAAATGCGCTGATTTTCGTTATATTAAAGGAAAAAGAAAATACGAGAAAAAAGGTGAAAAAAAAAGAATGACGATCCTGAAAAAACGAAAATGCTTAAAATACACTTTAGAGCAATTCTGATAACGAAACAGATTACAGTTATATGCGCTGATTTTCGTTATATTAAAGGAAAAATCAATTGCGAGAAAAAAGGTGCAAGAAAAAAAAATGACGATACTGAAAAAAACCCTAAAATGCTTAAAATACACGTTAGAGCCATTCTGATAACGAAACGGATTACAGTTAAATGCACTGATTTTTGTTATATTAAAGGAAAAAGCAATTGCGAGAAAAAAGGTGCAAGAAAAAAAATGACGATCCTGAAAAAAAAAACAAAAATGCTTAAAATACACGTTAGAGCCATTCTGATAACGAAACGGATTACAGTTAAATGCACTGATTTTTGTTATATTAAAGGAAAAAGCAATTGCGAGAAAAAAGGTGCAGGAAAAATAAATGACGATCTAGAAAAAAAAAACCTAAAATGCTTAAAATACACGTTAGAGCCATTCTGATAACGAAACGGATTACAGTTAAATGCACTGATTTTTGTTATATTAAAGGAAAAAGCAATTGCGAAAAAAAGGTGCAAGAAAAAAAAAATGACGATCCTGAAAAAAACCTAAAATGCTTAAAATACACGTTAGAGCCATTCTGATAACGAAACGGATTACAGTTAAATGCACTGATTTTTGTTATATTAAAGGAAAAAGCAATTGCGAGAAAAAAGGTGCAAGAAAAAAAAATGACGATCCTGAAAAAAACCCTAAAATGCTTAAAATACACGTTAGAGCCATTCTGATAACGAAACGGATTACAGTTAAATGCACTGATTTTTGTTATATTAAAGGAAAAAGCAATTGCGAAAAAGAGTGCAAGAAAAAAAATGACGATCCTGAAAAAAAAAACATAAAATGCTTAAAATACACGTTAGAGCCATTCTGATAACGAAACGGATTACAGTTAAATGCACTGATTTTTGTTATATTAAAGGAAAAAGCAATTGCGAGAAAAAAGGTGCAAGAAAAAAAAATGACGATCCTGAAAAAAAAACTAAAATGCTTAAAATACACGTTAGAGCCATTCTGATAACGAAACGGATTACAGTTAAATGCACTGATTTTTGTTATATTAAAGGAAAAAGCAATTGCGAGAAAAAAGGTGCAAGAAAAAAAATGACGATCCTGAAAAAAAAAACTAAAATGCTTAAAATACACGTTAGAGCCATTCTGATAACGAAACGGATTACAGTTAAATGCACTGATTTTTGTTATATTAAAGGAAAAAGCAATTGCGAGAAAAAAGGTGCAAGAAAAAAAAATGACGATCCTGAAAAAAAACTAAAATGCTTAAAATACACGTTAGAGCCATTCTGATAACGAAACGGATTACAGTTAAATGCACTGATTTTTGTTATATTAAAGGAAAAAGCAATTGCGAGAAAAAAAGGTGCAAGAAAAAAAAATGACGATCCTGAAAAAAAACCCTAAAATGCTTAAAATACACGTTAGAGCCATTCTGATAACGAAACGGATTACAGTTAAATGCACTGATTTTTGTTATATTAAAGAAAAAGCAATTGCGAGGAAAAAAGTCCAAGAAAAAAAATGACGATCCTGAAAAAAAACCTAAAATGCTTAAATAAACGTTAGAGCCATTCTGATAACGAAACGGATTACA
>NW_028234422.1:706075-718575 GCF_977035675.1 Penaeus japonicus
ATATATATAAATATAGTATTTATATTTACTATATATATATATATATATATATATTATATATATATATAATATATAATATATATATTCATTTATCTATCTGTCTATCTATCTATCATATATACATATACAAATACATACATACATATAGGTATATATATAATATAATATATATATATATATATATATATATATATATATATATATACATATATATATATATATATATAATATATATATATATATATATATATATATACATATACATATATCACACATACAAATTTATCTACACATAGATATGTGTATATGTAGGTATATTTACGTGTATGTGCGCGCGCATGGACGCCTTACGTAAACAGACATAAACCAGCAAATTCCCGCACACAAGAACACTAAGCTAACCGCACGCACGCCGCGTCCTTGACCACTCACAAACACCTTTCCGAGCCCCAAGTGCTTCCAGGGAGCAAAATATCGCCAAATTCTTCCGCCATCAACGCAACCATCCCATTTGGGGCTTCGGCATTGCAGTTTGGAAAGTGTCTATGGGATTTTATGGTTCTCCTCTCTTTGGCTTTATGTTCATTTATTTTTCCTTTTTTTTAGTTGGATTGTCTGTTATCGAGTGGTGCTTTTATGTGCGTTGTGGAAGCGTAATGATGAAGTCTGTCTTAGTTCTCACTCGCTTTCGTTTGTTTTGTTTATATTTTTTTCTGAGGTACTTGTTGTATTTTCTTTTTTTCTCTCTCTTCCCGCCTTTCTTTTGATTTTGTTTTTCTCTCCCGTTTCTCATCTCTCTCTTTCTCCCCTAATTTATCTCCGTATCCCTCTATCTAAACCTTCTTTACTCGTTCCTCCATTCCAGTTCTGACTCACCGGTTCTCATGTCCTCTCTCTCCTCTCCCTCTACCTTCCCCACTCCTTCCTTCTTCCTTTCCCCTCGTTTCCCTCTATTTCCCCTCTACTCTTTCGCACCTCCTCCTCTCCCTCTACCTTCCCCACTCCTTCCTTCTACCTTTCCCCTCGTTTCCCTCTATTTCCCCTCTACTCTTTCGCACCTCCTCTCTCTCTCTCTCTCTTTCTCTCTCTCTCTCTCTCCAGCTCCCCTCGTTGCCATGAGCGGCTGGAGAAAGGGCTGGTTGCGGCAAAAAAGGATAAGTATACAGGCGTAGTTTTCGGCCATTTTGTATTCTAATGAAAGCGTGGGGATACAGTAGCATGCAAATGTGCCTTGTTCTCAAATCTTACCCTTTTTGGGAGGGGGGGGGGTGCGGAGGGAGGGGAGGGAGTCTATGGGTGATATGGATTTCTGTTCCACTGTCCCCTTTTCTGCTCTATGTTATTTTGTTGCACTATTTCTTCTTCTTCTTCTCTCTCTCTCTTTCTTTCTCTTTCCCTCTTTTTTTTTCTCTCTCTCCCTCTTTCTCTTTCTCCCTCTCTCTCTTCTTTCATCTTTTATTTCTTTTTGAAAAGTCACGTGACATCTCTATCACCCGGGTCCCTTTAGTTAAGCTTGCCAGCCCTCTACTACCAGCTGAGTGTAATTGCACGTTCTATTATGGGTTTGATAACTTCGAACACGAACTTGCATAGGGGGATCGAATTGCATTTCAGCGCTTGTAATGCCGTTCGCTCTGCATGCAACATTTAATAATGCTACCTGTTATCGGTTTTACACAACTCGACCGTTGTTGTATTGTTACTCGCCCACCTCCCTCTCGCATTGTCTCTCTCTCTCTCTCTCTCTCTCTCTCTCTCTATATATATATATATATATATATATATATTGTTACTGATTTTCTAAACATCGTATATTTCTTATTCTCTCTCTCTCTCTCTCTCTCTCTCTCTCTCTCTCTCTCTCTCTATATATATATATATATATATATACATATATATATATATATATATATATTGTTACTGATTTTCTAAACATCGTATATTTCTTATTCTCTCTCTCTCTCTCTATATATATATATATATTGTTACTGATTTTCTAAACATTGTATATTTCTTATTCTCTCTATATATATATATACATATATATATATATATATATATATATATATATATATATATATATTCATATATATATATTGTTACTGATTTTTTAAACAGCGTATATTTCTTATTCTCTCTCTCTCTCTCTCTCTCTCTCTCTCTCTATATATATATATATATATATATATTGTTACTGATTTTCTAAACATAAACATATTTCTTATATCTTTTATGAAGGACATGTTCTTATTAAATGCCCTTATTAAAGGAGAGGCGCACAAGGGAACCAACCGAGTCATTGGCGGGTTAAAAGAGGTTTATTGGAGCTTATCGTAATAGTCCCTTGCCATGCGGTAATGAGGACAGCTCGTCTCACTAAACTTGATGTCATCCTGGAGTTTTACTGTGAGGGGCTCATGTGGACCGAGAAAAAAATGATGATAAAAAAAGGAAAAAACACAAATGGAGTTCATGATTTTTTTTTTTTTTTTTTTTTTTATCGGTTGTGTGTCCTTCGTTATCTGTCTGTCTGATTGTCTTGTTCCTACTCCTCTCTTTCGATTGATTTTCTCTGCTCCCTGCTCTCTCTTTCTCTCTTTACCCCCCCCCCCCTCTCTCTCTCTCTCTCTGCCCCCTCTCTCTCTCATACCTCCCTCTCTCTTTTTCCCCCCACTCTCTCTCTCCCTCCCTTTTTCTCTTTACCCTCTCTCTCTCTCTCTTTCTCTTTTTACCCCCACCCCCCTTTCTCTCTCTCTTTGTCTTTTTCTCTCTTTCTCTTTCTCCCCCCCCCCCCCCTTTCTCTCTCTCTTTGTCTTTTTCTCTCTTTCTCTTTTTACCCCCCCCCTCTTTGTCTCTCTCTTTGTCTTTTTCTCTCTCTTTCTCTCTTTCTCTCTTTCCCCCCCCCCCCCCTTACTCTCTCTCCCTCCCTCTTCTCTCTCTCTCTCTTTCTCCCTCTCTTTATGTGTCTCTAACGATAACAATAAAGACCCAACTACTGCTACTGTTGCAATGAACATTACTAATACAAATGGCAATACTGGCTAAAACTACGGGAAATACAGTTGATAATCGTAGTTACAACAGTAACAGTGATAGAAATGGTAATTAAAAAAATAAAATCATAAAAAGTTGATATAAAGAAATAAGAATAAGAAAAATAAAATAGAATAAAGAAATAAAAGTTAAAATGAAAAGTTAGGATAAAATTTAAAATCATAAAAGTTATAATCATAAAAAGTTATAATGAAGAAAAATGAAATAAAAATAGAATAAAGAAATAAAAGTTAAAATAAAATGTTAAGATACAAGTTAAAATCATAGTACCAAGATTGATAAAAAAAAAAAAACTATGATAACAATGATTGTGAATGTGGCTATAACAATGATAATGATCATATCATTATTTTCATTATCGTTATCACCGTCATTCTTATCAACATTACGATTATTTTTATCATGACTTTTATTGTTATTATTATCTTTATCAATATTATTATTATCATAATCAATATTGTCATTATCATTATTATTTTTACTATTATTATCAGTATGATTATTGTTATTATTATGATCATTATTATCATCATCATTATTTTCTTTATCATCATCGGTATTACTATCATTATTATCATCATCATCATTGTTATTGTCGTTATCATTGTAATTATTGCTAGCACTGTTATAACTATATCATCATTAGAAGTTGTGATAGTAGTAATAGTAGTAAAAGTAGTAGTAATAGAAGTAATAGTTGCAATACTAGTAATAGCAGCAGTAGTAGTAGCAATGATAATTATAATAATATTGGTAATACTAGTGGTAGTGATGATGATAATCATGATAATACTAATGATAATAGTAATACCAATAATGATGATACTAGTAATAGCAGCAGTAGTAGTAGCAATGAAAATTATAATAATATTAGTAATACTAGTGGTATTGATGATGATAAAAATGAAAATCATGATAATGCTAATGTTAATAGTAATACCAAGAGTATTGATACTGCTAATAGTAATACCAATAATGATGATACTAGTAATAGCAAAAAGAGATATTAATAACTGATAACTTCATAAAACAAAACATATACTTGCTGATATCAAATCCTCATCAACATTGCATATTGTAACAAAATTGCACAGCACATTATCTCTCCCTTCGGATTAAAGGAGTAACTTTAAAGTTTTCCTCGCTGCAATATCTGATAATTTGAAATGGCAAAATGCAATGTTCATACATTCTTTAGTCGCAATGCCAGTGGCTTCCATTATTCATTTATTATTGGCTGTATCATTGCACATGAAGCATTATCGCTTGCATTGATGCAATAACACTTTTCATAACATCCCCCCCCCAAAAAAAAAAAAAAAAAAAAAAAAAAAAATTACACAACTAAAAACAAAAAAAGAAAAGATGTAAAAAAAGACAGGTGGAAAAAGAATATATCTATACTAGAAATTACAAAACATGAATAAATAAAAAACAAAATAAAAATATGAAAATAAAAGGTATCATATAAAACAGACATAATGGAGAAGAAGAAGCAAGAGAATAGGGGAGAGGGTCAAGTGAGGGAAGAGAGATGCTAAGATAAAGACTAGATGGAGGAGGAGAAAAAGGAGGAAAAAGAGAGAAGAAAAGAAAAAGAGAGAGAAGAGAGGAAAAATAGAGAAGAAAAGAAAGACTGACATATAAGAGATGAAAGAGGATAAATAGTATGGCTCAGAGAGTAATAAAAAAAATGAGAAAGAGAGAGAGAGAGAGAGAGAGAGAGAGAGAGAGAGAGAGAGAGAGAGAGAGAGAGAGAGAGAGAGAGAGAAAAGGATAGACAGAGAGAAAAAGAGAAAGAAAAAGAAACAGAGAAGCAAAAACCGATAAAGAAACAAACAGAAACACTGACAGACAGAGAAAAAGAGCGCGAATAAGCAGACAAGCAGACGAGCAGGATGGGAGGAGGATGAACAGCAGAAGGATGAGCAGAAGCAGTAATCTCGGCCCACCCATCGCCGATCAAGGACCAGCCTCGAGGAGCATCGAGGCTCTCCACTGACTTGACCTTATTGGCTCAGGGAGGGAGACAGGCTGAGGGGGATCAGAGGAGGGTCGAGGGCGAGGTGGAGGCGGGGGTGGGAGGATCAGAGGAGGGTCGAGGGCGAGGTGGGGGCGAGGTAGGGGCAATGGTGGGGGTGGGGGCGAGGGGGGATAGTGGGTGAGGCGAGGAGGGGGCGAGGGGGATAGTGGGCGAGTTGGGGGCGAGGGGAGGATGGGGTGGGGGGTCGAGGGCGAGGTGGGGGCGAGGGGCGAGTGGGGGCGGGATGGGGGCAAGGCAGAGGAAGGGGTTACGGGTTAAACGGGGGCGAGGGGAAGGGGAGAGGAGGATGGGTGGGGGGGAGGGGATAGGGGTTAAAGGGGGGTGAGGGGAAGGGGGAGAGGGGGATGGGTGGGGGGGGGGGGGGAGAGGGAGAAGAGAAGAGGGGAAGAGGGGGGGGATGAGCTGGAAGGAAGGGGGAGAAGGGGAGGAAGAATAAAGAAGGTAGAAGAATAAGTGAGTGAGGAGGAAAAGGAAGAAGTAGGGGGTGGAAGTCGGGGAGGAGGAGGGGAGGAAAAGAGGAGGGAGGAGGAGGGAGGAGGGGAGGAAGAGAGGAGAGAGGAGGAGGGTAAGGAGAAGGAGTGGGAGGGGGAACGGGAGGGGGAGGACGAGGGAGAAGAAAAATGAGGGAGGAAAAGGATGAGGGGAAGGAGTTGGGAGAGGAACGGGAAGGAAGGGGGGGGGGGGGGTGCGGGGGGGGAAAGAAGGACGGAGAAAAGAGAGGGAAAGGGGAAAAGGGGAACATCTCTTGATATCAATTTCTGAACCGGATTTCCTTTTATCTCAGGTACATTCTCATCATCTCTGTATATATATATATATATATAATATATATATATATATATATATATATATATATATATATATATATATATATATATAGATAGATAGATAGATAGATAGATATATGTATATATACATATGTATATGCTATTCATATACTGTATATACTCCGAGAGCGAGAAAGATTAACCGATAAATATAAAATATAAAACCCAAAGGTAAGGAAAGGCAAGATGCACGCATGCAAACTGTCGGTCCCATTTTCCTATCCCTCTTCTTTTGTAAGTTTTGAGAACAAAGCGACTGATGCTAAAATCGACGTAATGGCAAGGCATAATGTAAAAATTTCCTCTCATAAAGTTGCGCAAAACTCGTCTTATAAATCTTCAAATGGGTCCACACACACGCGTACACAACAGAGAGTCCAAACACACAGACACGCACACACACACACACACACACACACACACACACACACACTCACACACACACACACACACACACACAAACACACCCACACACACACACGTACACCCACCCACACACACACACACACACACACACACGTACACACACCCACACACACACACACGTACACCCTCCCACCCACACACACACACACACACACACCCACACACACACACGTACACCCACCCACACACACACACACGTACACCCACCCACCCACACACACACACACACAGGCACCCCCCCCCCCCACACACACACCCACCCCACCCACACACACGCACACAGACACACACGACCCCCCCCCCCCCCAACCACACCCACCCACACGCACGAAATCTTACGGTTACTAATTCTTTCATCAACGTCATCAACCTGATCTCATAGATTTCCCATAATTCCTCGTGTCCTTAATAGATCATTTTATGCCTAAATTCACAAAACAAATGTGGCAGAGGAGGGAAGCGAGAGAAAGATTTTTTTTTTATGCACAATTTCCGGAATCGCATATATCGTGGGCGGGGAAGATCGCTCTCTTGTTTTTGTCTTGAAAGATGTCTGGTTGGTTGTGTCTGTTTGTTTGTTTGTTTGTTGTGGGTGTTTGTGGGTGTTTGTAGGTGTGTTTGTGGGCGTGTGTGGGTGTTTGTCTCAAGCGATATCTGGCTGGTTGTGTCTGTTTGTTTGTGTGTTTGTTGTGGGTGTTTGTGGGTGTGTTTGTTTGTTTGTGGGTGTTTGTGGGCGTTTGGGGGGTTTTGTAGGTGTGTTTGTTTGTGTGTTTGTTGTGGGTGTGTGTGGGTGTATTTGTGGACGTTTGTGGGTGTGTTTGTTTGTTTGTGGGTGTTTGTAGGTTTGTTTGTGGGCGTTTGGGGGGGTTTGTGGGTGTGTTTGTTTGTTTGTGTGTTTCTTGTGGGCGTTTGTAGGTGTGCTTGTGGGTGTGTTTGTTTGTTTCTGTGTTTGTGGGTGTTTGTAAGTGTGTTTGTGGGTGTGTTTGTTTATTTGTGTGTTTGTTTATTTGTGTGTTTGTTTGTTTGTGTGTATTTGTGTGCTTGTGTTTGTGCATTTGTACGTGTGTGTGTATCCCTGATTCTCTAATCACATAGGAAAAAAAAAAACCCTGATCACTGACAAGTGACAGCGGCGTTAAAAACAAAAAATGAACCTACCACAACGCCCATTCCATAAAGACGAGTAACATTGCCCCCCCCCCCCCCTAAAAAAAAAGAGAGAAAGAAAAACGCAACAATGCAGCTCACCGGAAGCTATTAATTTCGCCTTTTTTTTTTTCTCTCTCTCTCTCTCCCTCTCACCCATTTAATCCCCGCTCCCTTGATTATTAGGCGCGAAAATTCTTTTAACTCTCTGACGCGTCAACGATGGTAATATGTCACCAGGTTGGAGCAAGTCACGTGACAGTGAGATTGACGACAATAGCTCCGGGTCGAGGGAGGACAGGAAGGTGCACACGTATACGCACACGTGTACACTTTGCACACATGTACACTTTGTACACATGTACACTTTGATGCAGACGTGAAAAGCGTCAATAAGATAGAGGGAGATCAAAGGAAAATATTTATTTTCGTGTGAATAATAATAATAATAAAAAAAATAAATGTAAACAATCGAAATCTATTTGCAATAAGATCGCGTTATCAAATTAATTACACAAGAGGGAAATATAAGACACATACACATACACTGAGATAAATCCTTAGATACGATATGGTATTTGTAGCTACACCTTAGCATGTTTATAATGACTACGAAGAAACCAACACACATAACACAACCACCCATCCATCCATCCACACACCTACACATATCACTAACCATACACAACCATCCATCCACACACCTACACACACCACTAACCATACACAACCATCCATCCACACACGTTCACACATCACAAACCATACACAACCATCCATTCACACACACGTACACACATCACTCACCATACACAACCATCCATCCATACGTACACACATCACTCACCATACACATCCATCCATCCACACACACGTACACACATCACAAACCATACACAACCATCCATCCACACACCTACACATACCACTACCCATACAAAAACCCGCAACACACACACCATGTATAAACACATCTCGACAAACATACAGGATGTAGACCCACACCCACCGTGCACGCAGTCAAGCAGACATCAAAACGCATCCAAGCACGGCCGGCGCGACGCACATGCAAGCACCGTAACTCAGTGTTAACAGGACAAGATCCTGGCGGCACCAACGCGGCTCAGTTTAATGTGGCGTGAACCGCAGATAATCGACCGCCGGTCAATAGGGATGATAACTTTGTTGTGTCCTCGCCCCACTTTCGCCCTTCTACCCTCCCTACCTCCCTACCTACCTCTCCCTCTATCTCTCTCTCTCTTTCTCTCTCTCTCCCTCTCTCTCCCTTTCCCTCTCTCTCACCCTGCATCTCTCTGGCTTCGCCTTTTCCCTCACTCCCTCTCCCTTTCTCTACCTCGTCCTTTCTCTCTCCGCCTTCGCCTTTCCCTCACTCCTTCTCCCTTTCTCTCTCTCCCTCTCCTTACTCTCTCTCTCATCCCCTATCTCTCCGCCTTCGCTTTTCCCTCACTCCTTCTCCCTTTCCCTCTCTCCCTCTCCTTACTCTCTCTCTCATCCCTTATCTCTCCGCCTTCTCCTTTCTCTCCCTCCCTCTCCCTTTCTCTCCCTCCCTCTCCCTCATCCTTTATCCCTCCGCCTTCGCCCTTCTCCCTCCCTTCACCCTCCCTTTCCCTCTCTCCCTCTCCTTACTCTCTCTCTCATCCCTTATCTCTTCGCCTTCGGCTTTCCCTCACTCCCTCTCCCTCTCTCTTTCTCTCCCTCCGTTCCTCTCCCTCATCCCTTATCTCTACCCCTTCGCCTTTCCCTCCCTCCCTCTCTCTTCCTCTCCCTCCCTCCCTCTCCCTACCCTCTCCCTCATCCCTTATCTCTCCACCTTCGCCCTTCTCTCACTCCCTCTCCCTTTCTCCCCCCCCCCCTCTACCCACTCTCTCCCTCATCCCTTATATCTCCGCCTTCGTCCTGCTCCCTCCCTCTCCCTTTATCTCCCTGACTTTCCTCTTCCCTCCGACACCTCTCCTATCTCCATTACCACCCTTCTGCTTCCTCCCTCCCTCTTCCTTTTCCTTTCCCTCCCTTTCCCTCTTCTCTCCCTCATCTCTCCTAGCTCCATCCTCCTCCTCCTTCTCCTCCCTCCCTCTTCCTTTCCTTTCCTTCCTTCCTTCCTTCCGTCTACTTTCCCTCATCGCTTATCTCATCCTTCCTTCCCTCTCCCCTCTCC
This sequence comes from Penaeus japonicus, assembly GCF_977035675.1. Lineage (NCBI taxonomy): Eukaryota > Metazoa > Arthropoda > Malacostraca > Decapoda > Penaeidae > Penaeus > Penaeus japonicus. The sequence goes on from NW_028234422.1 coordinate 715,749, forward strand.
CCTCCTCATTACTTCCCTTTCACACCCCTCAGGCACCTTCTTCCCACACCATCCTGTGCTCTTTCCTCCCTCCCCCTCCCCTCTCTCCCCCCTCCCCTCTTTCTTTCCTCTACCGTGTCCTCCCTCCCTCCCTCCCCTCTCCCTCACTCTATGTCCCTTCGTTCCTCCCCCTCCCTTCTCCCTCTCTCTCTACTACCCCATTTCTCTTTCGTCTCCCTCCCCTCATCCACCCTCGTTCCTCCCCTCCCTTTCTCCCTCTCTCTCTACTACCCCATTTTTCTTTCGTCTCCTTCCCCTCCTTCCCCCCCACCTCCACCTTCCCTCATCCAAACCCCTACATCCTTCCCCCCCTCCTATCCTCTCCTTTCCCTACGCCCCCCCCCCCCGACCCCCAACTTCCCCGAACTGATATTTACCCTCTCACCCTCCCTCATACCATCCGTAACCCCCCCCCACCCTTCCCTCATATCACTACTACCCCTCACACCCTTTCCAACCTCCCCCTGTAACCCTACCTCTCCATCCTCTTCCAACCAACCCCCCCACCCCCCCTTACCCCATTCCACTCCCCCTCCCCCCTCCCCCTTCTTCTAACCTCCACCGATAACCCCCCTACCCTTCCATCCCCCTTCCCCTCCCCCCTCTTCCATCCACCCTCAATAACCCTACCCTTCCATCCCTCCTCTCCTCCCCCCTCCCCCCTCCCCCTCCCCCCTCCCCCTCCCCCCACTCCCCTCCCCCTCCTTTCCCCCCACCCCCCCTCCTTCTCATCTGCTGCCAAGGTGTCCTATCGCCTTATCGCTCGCTCACCCGAAGCGTCCTGGAGCGATCGGGAGAACACGGGCGTGCTTTTTTTTTTTTTTTTTTTTTTTTTTTTTTTTTTTTTTTAGTCTTCGTCTTTTGAAGAGAAAGCGAGGGGGACGAGGGGGGGAGAAGAGGGGGGAAGGGGGAAGGGGGGAGAGGGGGGAAGGGGAAGGGGGGGGGGGAAAGGCCTCTCTTATATTTTTCATCTACCTCTTTTTCTTCACCTTCTTATACGCCTCCCGTTTCTCAGAGGTAACTCGAGTTGATTACAGTCTTGCAATCTTGCAGTCTTGCAGGCTAACGATAAATCTTGCAAGTTTAAACCCACGATAATGACAGGTCTTGTTGAGATCATTTTTTTTCTTTTTTTTTTCTTTTTGATTTTACGTCAAGGTAAGATTATATGCATCAGCATCTTATTGCAAGAATTGATATCATTCTTCGTGATATTTTTGGACAGATTCTTGCATGGTTTTACCCCGGATGTTGCAATGTGTTCTTTGTAGTAATGAAGATGGTGATTTTGTTGTGATCAATGTGCTAATGATGATGGTAATGTTGATAACAATAATGATGATTATAGCAATGAAAATGAGTATGATTATGATGATAGTCATCATGATAATGATTGGGAGTGATAATGGTACTCATCGTGATGATGGTGATAATCATGATAATGAAAGTAATAACATTGATGATAATAATAATAGTACTGATGATAATAGCAATGTCACAGAGGCGACTATCCAGAAAACGCAACAAACTCCTAAATATATCAAAGAATTAAAGTTGATGTAGAGACAGAGTTAGAGACAATAACAGAAATAATAAAGAATAAGAATAACAAGGATAAGACAAAGAAGGGGAAGCAATTGCAAGATAAAGGAACGAAGGTGACACAAAGATATAAATAACATAAGAACATCGCAATAATGAACTGATTGAGAAATGAATGAATGAGATAGTACTATGAATAAATGGGTGAATGAGTAAATTATTAAAAGAAAGAGTAGATAGGTGGATAGACCAATTAAATCATATATTGATAGATATATGAAGAAATGATTTTGGAAGTGACATATGACAACATGGGTCGTTAAGATATATGAAGAAATGATTTTGGAAGTGACATATGACAACATGGGTCGTTAAGATATATGATATTGCATTATATCTTGCCAGGTTATAGTATGATGTAATATGACATGCATTAACGAAACACACATTGCAGTACAGTATACGATATCTTAAATATTACAACACAGTATGATATGATATTCAATGATATAAAACTATATAACAAAATCAAACAGGAATGAAAACAGAATAAACCCCACAACCGAATAAATAAACAATCAAAGAAACAAACAAATAGATAATCAAACAAATAAAAGACATAGAAAAAAAAGAAAAAAAGAGAAAGAAAAAGAAAGAAAGAAACAAAAAAAGAAAGAAAAAGAAAGAAAGAAAGAAAGAAAAAGAAAAAAGAAAAAAAATGAAAGAAAGAAAGAAAGAAAAAAAAAAAAAATCATTTTCACCAGTCATGCACCACTGGGATTTTACATCACTTTTCTCTGCTTGGGTCAATAGAACACATGTACCGGGCTTGAAAACACAGTGCCTGACATGCATGAGAGATTTGCATGAAAGCTGCACTGGATTCGAATCAACAGGGAGGGAGGGATGGGGGGGGGGGGGTAGAGAGGGAAGGGGAGGGGGGTGTATTCCTCCACCTCATACATGAAAATGTGTTTATTTAATGAATTGCAACAAGTATTGGGTATATAATCTTATCAATTTTATCCTCATCCTTGCTTATTGTTATTTCTATCATCATTAATATCATAATTATCAACCTCATCACTGTAATCTTTATAATTATCATAACCATTATGAAATCATTGTATTAGTATTTATATCAATAATATTGCTAAAATCATTATCATCTTCATCATCATAATTACTTTACAGTTATTATATATTACTAATGTTAACTTTACAATTGACAGATAAACCCATTATA
>NW_028234422.1:759797-763558 GCF_977035675.1 Penaeus japonicus
CACTGCCCCTCCCTCTCCCACCCTCTCTTTCTCCTTCTTAAGATGTAAAATAACAAAGTCCTTGCTTCCTCCTTTAATTTGCTAAACTTGCCCAGAAATTATAATACGAGCGAGGGCCTAACGTATTGCTGTTGTGCTGCTACTGTGACTGCTTAGCTGTTGCTTTCTGCTGTTGCTCCTAGGCTCCCCGTGAGTAGTCTCCCGGTCACATTGCAACACTGGCCTAGCGATATCCATGAATTATGTATAGGATATTTGATGATAGGAGGTGAGGAAGAACTGATATGTCTACCGCGACAGAACGAAAAAATATGCGGGACAGCGAATATACGTGTATGTATAAATGCTTATGTGTGTGTTTGTGATAAGATTGTATAAATCATATATATGAATGCATTATATAGAATATGATAATAGTGTACATATGTCAATTATATTATACAGACATGATGCAAAGGACAGCAACAGAAAATGTTAGGGCATGTTGAACTTCAAACGGATATAATTCGGTCCCTCTCTCTTTCTCTTTCCCTGTCTCTGTCTCTATCTCTGGCTTTGGCTCTGTCTCTGTCTCTGTCTCTATCTCTATCTCTATGTCTGTCTCTGTCTCTGTCTCTGTCTATCTGTATGTCTGTCTGTGTCTCTGTCTCTGTCTCTGTCTCTATCTCTTGTCTCAGTCTCTGCTTCTCTCTCTTTCTCTCTCTCTTTCTCTCTATCTATCTCTCTATCTATATCTATCTCTATCTCCCTTTCCCACTCCATCTCCTTCTCCCTCTCCCTTTCCCTCTCCCTCCCTTTCCTTTTCCCTCTCCCTCTCCCTTTCCTTCTCCTTCTCCATTTCCCTATCTCCTTTTCCTCCAATGTGTACCTACTGCAAACACTCTGACCCTTCCCCCCCCTCCCCTCATCTCTCTCCCTCTCTCTCTCTTTCCCCCTTCTCTTCTCCTTTCCCCCTTCTCTCTCTCTTTCCCCCTTCTCTCCTCTTTTCCCCCTTCTTCTCTCACCTCTCTTTTTTTCCTTTTTCCCCGCTTCTCTCTCCCTCTTTTTTTTTTTCTTTCGGTCTTCCTCTTTTCCCTCCTTTTTTTTCCCCTCTTTTCCCCCCTACTGGTCCTCCTTTCCCCCTTCTCGTCTCACTTTCCCTTTCCCTCTCCCTCTCTCTCCCTCCTCCATCTCCTCTCCTCTTCCTCTCTCTTCTCTCCTTACATCCTCCTTCCATCCTCTCCTCCTGGCCTCTCTTTCTCCTTCTTCTTTATCCCCCCTTCTCCCTCCCTCCTTTCCTCGAGTGCGTCTACCTTCCTAAACAGCAGCGCACTTCTCTCTCCTGTTCCGGTCGAGCCACTTCCCAAACCCAGAAGAAATACACGTCATTTCTGCATTTGCAATTTCGGTCGGCTTGGGTACAGGTCTGGCGGCGCTGGTCGGGTGGTTCGTGTGGTTCGTGTGGTTCGCACGCCGTGGGTCTGTTTCGAAGTGGTTCGGATTGCGTTGGGTTATTTTGACTTGTATGGTTTCTGGTGTTTGCTCACTCGCTTTGTTAGTTGTGTTTCTATTATAATATCTATTTTTTTTTATTTTTATTTTTTTTTTTTATTTTCTTATTTAGGGTTTTTTTATTTTATTTTATTATTAGTTTTTTGTTCTTGTTCTGTTTGTTTCCCTTTAACTATCTATCTATATATGCACCTATATGTGTATTATGTAGAAACACACATATACATACATACTTTCTCTCACACACACACACACTACACACCACAGGCACGCACAACAGACACAACTCACGAACACACACACACCACACACAACACACACACACACCCACACACATACACACACACACAACACACACCATAATAATTAATATATATATAGGTATATATATATAATATATATTTAATATATAATAAATATATATATATATATATATATATATATATGTATGTATACACATAATATATATAAACATACACATACATACATATATATTTATGTATATCTATATACATGTACGTCTGTATGTATGAATGCTTTCCGTTTTCACTGCTTGCCTGTGAACAGCATCTCCTCCGCGTGAGGCCCTCCTGCTCCCCCCCCCCCCCCCCCCCCCCGCCCCCCGCCCTCCCTGAGCCAGCCCAGCCCCCCCCCTGAGCCCCCCCCCCCCCCCTGAGCCCCCCCCCCCCCGCCCAGCCCCCCCCCTCCCCCCCCCCCCAGCCCCCCCCCCCCCAAGCAGGGCCCCCCCCCCCCCCGCCCCCCCCCCCCCCCCCCCGCGTCCGATTCCATTCATCATAGCCATCACTTCGCAGTCTAAACCGAAAACTCAGAAGGGCTGTTGCTCAAGCTTAAATCTCTCCTGAGGATTCGAACCGCGCCTCTCGGGTGCCGTAAAACAGAGGGAGGGAGAGAGGGAGAGAGAGAGAGAGAGAGAGAGAGAGAGAGAGAGAGAGAGAGAGAGAGAGAGAGAGAGAGAGAGAGAGAGAGAGAGAGAGAGAGAGAGAGAGAGAGAGAGAGAGAGAGAGAGAGAAAGAAAGAAAGACCAGAAAATGGAAAATGCCCCGGAAGGTAGACTTTTAAGTACACACACACACATATTTAGATAGACAAACATACAGACAGATAAACAAACAGACAGACAAATAAACAAATAGACAGATAACTATATAAACATTAAACGAAGCTGAGCGATCAGCAGAAAACACACGAGCCCGAAGTACTGATGTCCCGAGCGAAACACAGGAAGCAGGGCATCTTTGATTTGCGAATGACCACAGTTTCACGACGGTTGCCAAGTCGCTTGATTTAAAGGGTGAATGATGAAGTGGATGGTGGTGGTGATGATGATGATGATAATAATAATAATAATAATAATAATAACAATAATAATAGTAGTAGTAGTAGTAGCAGTAGTAGTAGTAATGATAATGGTAATAATAATAATAATAATAATAATAATAATAGTAATAATGATAATAATAATAATAATAATAATAATAATAATAATAGTAGTAGTAATAATAATAATAACAATTATATTAATGATGATAATAATAAAAATGATGAGGATATCTGATAATGACAACTTAATAATGATGGCAATAATAAAAGTGGTAGTAATAATCATATCAATGTTATTTATGAAAATAAAAATAAATGTATGAGATGAAGATGGTGATGATGATGATGATAATAATGATAATGTTAATGATGAATATGATAATGATGATGCAGATGATAATGATGATGGTAATGAAAATGACGATGGTAATGATGATGGTGGTGAGAATGAGGATGTTCAGGATATTGAGGATGAGAATGAGGATGAAATTCAAGACACACACACACACACACAAAAAACGCAAAACAAAATGATCACATCCGCTGTCTCCCTAATATTCTTATTCTAGTAAGTCGAAATTTAGAAAAAGAAGAAAGACACTACATTAATCTAATTTCCCAAATCCATTACGTTAAAAACACGAGTTATGACCGTGCTAAAAAATAGATAAATAAATAAAATACATCTGACATTGATATTCTAAACCACCAAGGACATAAATCTTGATATCCTCTACATGTCACTTCGCTTGACCTTTTGACCTTAGTACCAACTCCCTCCCCCCTCCCCCCTATCCCCTATGACCCCATCACCTCCCATTTATCAGTGGCGGATAGCGTGAGGTCGAATACTGATAAAGGTCCGTGTGTTCGTGTGCTATAAATATTTCATGTTTTGTGTCATGTACTATCTATGTGTTGCGTTGATC
>NW_028234422.1:763658-768658 GCF_977035675.1 Penaeus japonicus
CCCCCCCCTTCCCCCTCCCTTTCCCCCCTACCCCCCCCCCCTTTCCCTTTTCTATCTTTTTAGTCTCTTCTTCCCTGAAGATAAACCAAGGGAGATTTCCAATCTGTCTTGCGGCTCGGCTCCGACCTCCCCCTCAACGAGGGGCCCAGAGACGACAGACCAAAACCTTGGCTGGCGAGGACCCCCTTTCCTCCCCTCCTCCTCCTGCCCCTTTCCCTTCTTCTTCTTTTCCCTTTTTCCCCTCGTCCTCCTTCCCCCGCCGCAACCCCAAGTCCTTTTCTTTCAGCAGCAGAGCTTCGTGTTCAAATCAGACGAATTTCCCCTTCCCCATGTTAGTGTCATACTTGCCAAAATAACCACTTAGATTCAAAGTATTGCTTAGGAATGGCTAGAAGTGTTTGCAGTCCCCCTCGTTGATACATTTTTAAGCTACTCTTTTTACATATGTCATCCCCAGTGGCTATGTGTCCTTGTGTAAGAAGTGTTAAAGGGGTTTATGGGGCCCCGCGAAGCTATGCGGGACGCAATTAGACTTCGCAAATGTTATTTTCCTTCTTTTTTTTCCCTTTTTCCTTTCAAGTTCTTTTTAAATCTCTGGATACGATACAGCTTTGCGTCGGGCTGCCTCCCTCCCAAGCTTTTTCCAAATGACTCAAAAAAAAAAAAAAAAAAATGATCACTGAGCTTATTTGAACTTTCCCGAAACATGCAGGAAATGCACGTTGCTACGCTCTTCCCTGACAAATGATGATATACTGATACTATTCTTCATATAATCAGTTGTTATAGTAAAAACTCATCAGTTTAAGTATTTTGTTTATAAAAGGTGAGGGCAAACGTTGCTCCGTATCTCGTTACGTGTCAATATAGAATTAAACCCCTAGAATCAAACTTTAAATTTAGGCTATTTTAAACCCTTTTTCTCAAAATTCCAGTCTGATAGAAAACGTGATATTTATATTCGGTATTTGTTATAAATAAATTGAAGTGAAACAGGGAAATTTTAAACCCAAAGTTTTCTCAGGTGTTCTAGGCTTTCAAATTCATCAGTGATATTCTATTTCTTTTTAAAAGTCAACTAACATGGATTTTAACCCAAGGTATTTTGTAAAACTAATCAACATACAATGTAAAAGAAGTATGTTTTTTTATCATCCTAAATAAGTTTTGTACATTTTCCATGTTAATAGTTCATATGCATATATATATATAAAATATATATATATAATTTATAATTATAATATATATATTAAATATCTAAAATATTATAATATATGTTATATATGGTTATAAAATATATATATATATATATATAATTATATATAATATTAAATAAATAATATAATTATATATATATATAATTATATATGTATATGTATATATATATATATATATATAATATATATATATATATATATATATATATATGTATGTATTGTAAAATGTATAATATTACATAATAATATATATATATATATATAATATATATAATATAAATATATAAATATATATAATATATATCTTATTTGTATATGTATATGCATATGTATATGTAAAAGTATATTTTATATGAATATTTATATATATGTAATAATATAAAGATATATATAAAATTTTAAAATATATAAAATATATATTATATATAATATTTATGTCACACACACAAAATTTTGTGTATATGAATATATATAATGTAATATAAAATATATATATATATATATATATATATATATATATATTATATAAATTACATAGACATATTATATATTATATATATATATATATTAAATATATATATATATTATAAACATAATTGTTAAAATATATGTAAAAGGTATAAATAAATATATATATATACTATATATATATATAATATATAATATATATATAATTTTGCTATTTATATGTATATATAATATATATATATCTATATTATATATATTAAATATATATAATAGATAAAATATATATATGTATGTATATATATATAATAAAATATAATATATATATAAAATCTTTTAAAATTATATATTTTATATATATATATATAATCCAATATACATGTATTTTTATGAAATGGATGTATATATAATATATATATATATATATCTATATAAATATTTATATATAATATATATATACTATATAAATATATATATATAATATATATATATAGTATAATATATATATATATATATATGTATGTATTCCTTTGTTTCTTTAATGCTGTCAAAATCTTTACAAAAAGTAGTTTCAGAGTAAAATAACAATTTTATGTTATAATGTTGATGGGTAAACATTTTGTTACTTAAAACAAAAATTTAAAGTTAGTTCGTTAGTAAGTTGGGGGGTCATATGAGAAGCATAAAGAGAATTTTTCCACTATAGACAATTGTAAATAAAATAAAATACCAAATGATCGGGAAAAATGTTTTTCTTCCCCATCTTCGTCCTAAAGTTTGAATAGGAAGATTTTGGGGTGTATAATTTGCTTGCATGATTTTCGATTTTGCAACATGAAAAAGCCCCATTCATCTGGGGGAAATTTTTGGATTTGGGAAAATTTCTAAAATATTCAATGAAATCTCACGTTCTTAAAAAGGGTTGTAGTTACGTTCTTTTTTATTTAAAAAACGAACAGGATAAACGTAAAATACGCACACACACACCCCCACCACACACACACACACACCCAAAAACACACACACACACACACACACACACACACACACACACACACACACACACACACACACACACACACACACACACACACACACATACACACGCACAACCACACATACACACACATACACACACACACACACACGCACGCACGCACACGCACACACACGCACGCACACGCACACGCACACGCTCACACACACACACACTGTTAATGCACTCTCCGTAGGTATGAACTCCACTATCGATATTTGACTGTTCACTCCCCGTCTGGAGTTTAAACACTTAATATTTGACCTTTTTTTATACATATTGCTTAATTGAAAAAAAATATAATATTGTGGTGATGATAGTGATAATATCAATTATAGTAATCTGAACAAAAAAAGTAATAAGAAAATCAACAATAACTGTCATGTATGTGTTTGTTTGTGTGTTTGATTTTAACTAAATTTGAGTAAAAGAATAAACGGGTAAAAAAAAAAAAAAAAAAAAAAAATCAACAAATAGGAGCCTGAAAAATATGAAGCAAACGTTTAAAAGATATGCATGAATAGAATTCGAAACTCAAAAAAAAAAAAAAAATCATTTCCCGGATAGCAAAAAAAAAGAAGAAAAAAAAAAAAAAAAAAAAAAGATTAAAAAAAAAAATATTTTTTTTCCTTTGTTTTTCGAGCTAAAGGCTGTCGGAAAGTTTTCCCTATTTTTTGGGGGGGCCTTCTTAATTTCCCTCAGTCTGATCAGGAATTGCTTGCTTTAGAATGATAAAGAACAGTTTTATATTTTTTTTGATATCATCATGATATCCCATGATTTTTTTTTTTTTATCTTGATACAAAATAACACATCACTTTACTATTTATGTGTTTTGGGTCTTATTATATGGTTTTTGTTATAATTTTTATATTATCAAATTGTTATCATTAGCTTCATAATCATATATAATATATTATATAAAAATATTTATAATATATTAATATAAAATATTTGTATATGCACCCACACATACTTTCCCATTGAAAAAATATATGTATAAATAAAAATATACATTGTATATATATATATACCTATTATATATATATATATAAATATATTATATAATATATTTATATTATAATATTATAAAATATAATAAAACTAATAATCTATACTATGCAGCATACATCCGTATAAAATGATTATATAATATATATAATATATAGATTACTTATATATTTATTGTATTATATTAATGTATTTATACATATATATTATATTAAATTATATATTATATATATAAATTTATATATATAAATAATGTATACATATATACACACTAATCAGCAGCAACACACACCACACACCACACACACACATTATTATATAATATAAATATAAATATATAAAAATATATATAATATATATATATAATATATTTTTATATATATATATATAATATACTGTACCCCAAAACACCACCACACACACCCCACCCCCACACACCCCCAACACACACACACACACAAAAATTTATATATATATAATATAAAAAATATTTTATATATATATATTATTATAATATATATATATGTGTGTGTGTGTGTGTGTGTGTGTGTGTGTGTGTTGGTGTGTGTGGTGTGTGTGTGTGTGTGTGTGTGTACAGTATTATATATTATATATATAAAATATATATAATAAAAATTTATTTTATATATATTATATTATTATATATTGTTGTGTGGTGTGTGGTGTGTGTGTGTGTGTTTGGTGGTGTGTGTGTGTGTGTGTTTTGTGTGGTGTGTTTTGTGTGTGGGGGTGTGTGTGTGGTGTGTGTGTGGGGGTGGTGTGTGTTTTTTTTGTGTGTTTTGTGTGTGTGTGGGGTGTGTGTGTGTGTGTGGTGTTTGTGTGTTGTGTGTGTGGTGGTGTGTGTGTGGTGTGTGTGTGCTTTTGTGTGTGTGTATGTAAAAAAAAAATATATTATTAAAATATATTATTATACTATATATATATATATATATGATATTGTGGTGTGTGATTTGTATGTTGTAATTAATTGTATATTATATATATTTATAAATATATATAAATTATATATATATATATAAAATATTAAAATATATAAAATACATAAAAAAAGTATATAATAATATATAAAATATATATATATATATATTATAATATATATAAAAATTTATAATATAAAATGTAGGGATATTTTAAAATATATATATAATATATAAAAAAATAATATATAATATATTCATATATATAAATTATATATATATATAAAATAATATATATATAATTAATATTTTATACATGTATGCATTATTTTA
>NW_028234422.1:791933-804433 GCF_977035675.1 Penaeus japonicus
TGTATATGGTAGGTGTAGGTACACATTGGACATCTCATTGTGCTACTTTTTGGATCTTTGCAAGAAATGGACTTATACTAGGTAAATGATGACAAATACTCACTGTTCTTAGTTTTAGAGATAGGTATACAAAAATGGACCTTCATTAGAACGATGATAAATACTGTTTTTGGTTTTAGAGATGAGTGTATATGGTAGGTGTAGGGACATATTGGACATCTCATTGTGCTACTTTTTGGACCTTTGCAAAAAATGGACATATACTTATTAAATGATGACAAATACTCATTGTTCTTAGTTTTAGAGATTGGTATACAAAAATGGACGTTCATTAGAAGGATGATAGATACTCTGGTTTTAGTTTTAGAGATGAGTATATATGGTAGAGGTAGGGACAATATGGACATCTCATTGTGTTACTTTTTGGACCTTTGCAAAAAATGGACATATACTAATTAAATGATGACAAATACTCGCTGTTCCTAGTTTTAGAGGTAGGTATACAAAAATGGACGCTCATTAGAACGATGATGAATACTCTGTTATTAGATTTAGAGATGAGTGTATATGGTAGGTGTCGGGACATATTGGACATTTCATTTTGCTACTTTTTAGACCTTTGCAAAAAATGGACTTAAAATAGTTAAATGATGAGAAATACTCACTGTTCTTAGTTTTAGAGATAGGTATACAAAAATGGACGTTCATTAGAACGATGATAAATACTCTGTTTTTAGTTTTAATGATGAGTGTATATGGTAGGTATAGGGACATATTTGACTTAACTAGTTAAATGATGAAAAATACTCACTGTTCTTACTTTTAGAGATAGGTATAGAAAATGGACGATCATTAGCACGAAGATAAACACTCTTATTAGTTTTAGAGATGATATGTTATGTGTAGGGACATATAGGACATCTCATTAATCTAATTTTCGATCTTTGCAAAAATTGGACTTATAATACTTAAGTAATGACAAATACTCACTGTTCTTAGTTTTAGAGATAGGTATACAAAAATGGACGTTTATTAGAACGATGTTTAATACTCTGTTTTTAGTTTTAGAGATGAATGAATATGGTAGGTATAGGGACATTTTGGACATATTGTTCTACTTTTTGGACCTTTGTAAAAAAAAATGGACATATACTTATTAAATGATGACGAATACTCACTGTTCTTAGTTTTAGAGATAGGTATACAAAAATCGACGTTCATTAGAAGGATGATAGATACTCTGTTTTTAGTTTTAGAGATGAGTATATATGGTAGGTGTAGGGACATTTTGGACATCTCATTGTGCTACTTTTTGGACCTTTGCAAAAAATGGACATATACTTATTAAATGATGAGAAATACTCACTGCTCTTAGTTTTAGAGATAGGTATACAAAAATGGACGTTCATTAGAACAAAAAATGGACATATACTAATTAACCCTTTTCGTGACTCGAGAGTATATATGCCGTCAAACTTTTGCGTCGGTAATCTGTTTGTGGGTATATATGCCGTCATAACTTCTATGCCATATTTTGCAGTTATGGTATGCTATAAGCTTGCTGCGATGGTATAGCGACAAAGACAATGCTGCATTCTAATATGCAAGACCTGTCTCATTGTAGCATTTGCTTTAGTTCTTATAGTCCTTTTACTCTGCGGACATATATTTCATCTTTCATTTCTCATTATTTATTACTATTCATTATTTTATTATCTCATCGCTATTTATTCTAATGTCCCATTAGATCACTATTCATATTCATGTCATTTTCATTACTGTTCATTTTCATTTATATTTATTACTTTAACAAATCTTATTTTTCATTGTCCAGGTCAAATAAATGGTAGCGTTTGGCCCTTTTCATAAACATTTTAGGCCTGAGAGTCAAACATGCTGATATTGTTTTATAAATAATTTACAAAATAAAAAGACATAAAATACTTGACTCGAAATAAAATACCAAAGTTAATATAAAACAAAATAAAAGGGTTCTAGGAAAAACTCAGCATACGGGTTCTGTATTTTACTATAGGAGTGACAGCTTACATAAACACGGTCAATATAAAAACAATACCTTAATATAAACTGCCGTCTCTGTAGCCTGCGATGTCGATTCACCGTCTCACAGAAAATACGTATAAAATATATAAAAGATGAACACAAACAATATAAAAATTGATATTTAAAGATGTTTCTATAATGGCGTCTCTGGTCCGAGTGGCGGTTCTGTCGCTATTGTTCTTACGTGCGCATTTTCAGTTGCGCAGTGACGTCACCGCAAATCGCATTTTAAGCAAAGAGGGCGCTTTTATCCTGCGCTACATAGTGTGTATATTTTCCCTATGCTTAATTAAGTTATAATATTCATGTCGGTGGGAAAGGTAACGCCGTATCTATTACATCGGTGTTTCAGTCTGCGCAGCCGCACAGAGGGCACCCTCTCCCCTTGCTCCCAACCACAGTCGTTTTCTTTGCGGGGGGCCTTTGAAAAATCACTCGCTACAACCCCTCCCATGGCCCGGGAGTGAAGGTCGGGGCGTCGCCTCCACTCGTCCTCGAGTCTCGGATAAATCCCTAGGTCCGCTCCGGGCCCGCCCATTCTTCAGGCGACTTGGCGCAGATTTCGACGAAACCATAACGGGGATCACGGCGACGAGACGACCCTTCACGCTCCCAACTCTCATCCAACTGCTAACGGAACGCCCCTCATCTTCCACATCAATCTCGGCCAATCATCACTCTTGTCATGGGACACGTTTGACAGGCAGACAGGACGGAAACAGCCACCATAATCTGGAAATACTAAAAACGACATCCGGAAATCTAGAACCGTCGTGACGGCTTCCTCGCATCGACAGGACCTGCAAATATTTAAGGATTGTAATTATAAAGGGCATGTTCACTGAGCCGGCCCCTAAAGTAAAATAGCATGAACCCGTTAAAACTGAATAACACTGGCTAAATAAAACAAAAACATTAAAACCGACTACAGGACCAGAGACTAAAAATAAACCTAAAACTATAAAACTAAACTCATAAAAAAATAATGATAATAAAAGCAGACATACAAAAATGTGAACATAAAATGTACAGAAATAAGAGGGAATAAAATATGAAGGTAAATAAGAGTAATAAAACATCAAAAGGATTAAAGGTAAAAGCGGGTAAAAAGTTGAGTAAAAGAAATAGATAAAAGATAAAACTATGAAATAAGGCTAGGAAAAATAAAGTAGAGTAGAAGATAAAACGAAAAGACGAGTGGAAGGTAAACATAGGTAAAACATTAGGTACAGAGATACATATACATATAATAGATTATATACACAGGTAGGCACTCTGCTCCTCATCTGGGACGCACAGCTGATAAGAGTAACACTTCATCGGGGTCTCTTTCAGAGTCTTCACATTGCTGCTCTATGGGCAAACCTTCACTAGAGGCACTCTCTTCCCTGGGTGAATCCACAAATGCTAATTCCTCAAATGTTCTAAAAGGTTTGATTTGATTTGCGTGCAGCCTACGCTCTTTATATGGATGTAGAGTAACGTACTTTCTTACGCGAACGCTATGGGCTCGCGCGTATGCGAACGGGTGACGGGTGCCTCGCGTCCGTATTCTTTTCTTTTTTGTACTCCCCCGTCACGCCCTTTGGCGACGCCCTTCGGGGCGCTTTGTCAAACGCCCCACCTCCAGGAGTATTTTAGGCTGTGGAGAAGGAGCACCCAATCCAAGCACAAACAACCTGTAATAATTCATAGTTGGCAACCCCCTGTTATGTCGGGGTCTCCAAGACCGCCATCTTGGAGTTGTGGAGGAGGTTTCAAGGCGGAAGGTTGTGTGCTTGGGTTGGGCAGGAGTGTGTGTTTTCTCGTGTTCTCGTTCTAGCGTAAGTTTTTATTCTACTACATGCCTGTTCTGTGATACCTTGTTTGTTTTAATACATGTAGTAGCTTGTGCCTGACAAATAAACGTAAAGTAAAGATTCTAGCGTCTTAGTTGCCTTTATGCCGGCCCGGTTTTCCCTCTTGCCCTTCCACGCCTTCCTGCTGCAGAAGGCTCCTCTACAGCTCCTGTAGGAGGGTGAGTGCCCCACGAACCCACTACAGTAAAGGTGGTTGGCAGCGAGTGGATCGTGAGGTCCTATTTTGTTATTTTTGCCTCCGAATCCACGGCCTCTCGCTTTGTTTACATGTCTCGTTGCCATTGATATCTTTTTATGTTTTGTCGTTTTTATGTTTGTCTCTTTTATGTATAATTTTTTAAGGCCTTCAGCCAGTGTCACATTTTAGTTCATTTCTTTTATAGTAACTTTTTTTTGAAGCTTTTAACGTAATTTTACTGTTTTGAGTTTGCTTGTTTTTTAATGATTTTACTGGTCATATTTTATTGCATTTTTTGTCTTAGTGTCATTTGATGCTTAACTTTTGAATTTCATAATTTGTTTTTCTGTATTTTTTAAAATTTAATGGGGTTTTTACTTTGATTATTTTCTTATTTAATGCCAGTGCCCAAATTTATTTCCAGTATTTTAATCATATTTTACTGTATTTATTAACTTGTCTTTTTTTTCAGCTTAATTTAGTTTGTCTTTTTTTTAATATAGATTTTATTGCAGCATTTAACACTGGTTTCTTTTTTTATGTTTTTGTATTTGTTTTTAGTGTTTTCTTTGTATTTGTTTTTAGTGTTCCGTTTTTAGCTGTCCTGTTTTAGTGTAGGTGCGTCCACGTGCACCTTGGACCATGGTGCGCCCCAAGGCACCACAGGCTGGGTCGCGCCCGCCTACCCCTGAGGAGGCAGTCCTTCTCGAAGGACCCCGCCTTGGGGTGGACCCAGGACTCACTGTTGCCCGTAGTGCAGGTGCTGCTGGGACTGCACGCTCGGACAGTGGGTCTCCCGTCAGCAGTGATGTGAGCAGCTTGCAGCTCATGGAGGCCAGGTTGGTGGATCGGCTCGAGGCACAAATGGGTAGGCAGCTCGCCCGCATGCAGGAACACCTGGAGGGACGCATGCAAGCGCAGATGCAGGCTCTGGCTTCCCTCCTGAAGAGCCAGCCTGTTGGGCCCTCTACGGCTACCGAGGATGCTGCTCCGGCCTCTGCTGCCCCTCCGCCATCGCTACCCTCAGCTCAGCCCTGCCTCGGAGAGGACCCCGAGCAATCCTCCCATCTGCCTCCAGCGGTGCCTGCAGAGCCTCGCCTTCCACAACGCTCTGCCCCGCTCCTGTCTGGGAGTCAACCTGCCGCTGACATGGACCTCATGGGTCCCCGCCAGGTTGGGATCGCTTCAGCGCGGGACCAGAGTGCTCAGTCTGCAGCTAGACTGCCCCCGCAGCCGCCTGCTTCCTTCATGGCTGAACCTGTGCCTCAACCGCCCGTGCGCCACCTTGGGACGTCCTACGGGGCCCCCTCACAGGGACCGTACCCGTCTCTTGAGACCCAGCCTCCAATCTCCACTGCACGTGAAGCTCAGCCTCCAGCCTCTCAGCCTCTAGCCTCCCAGCCTTCAGCCTTCCACTCATTCGCCAACCCGCATGCACCTCCAGTTCACTTAGGTGACCACAGCTGGACTCGTCCATTTTATGGCAGTGGACGAGACGAGGTGCCCTTTTTTCTGTGGCGAGACTCCTTCGACTCAGGGCATCCAGCAGAGCCAGGAGCTGGAGTCCTGGATCTCCAGTATAGAGCTGGCCACCCTGCCAGCAACATCGGAAGCCTACATCCGGATGGCACGCAGCCGGGTAAGGGGGTACGCATGGTCAGTGCTCAACAGTCCTGGGTTCGCCCATATCCGGGATTGGGTTGACTTCAAAGCACGACTCCGCGAGCAATTCAGAGGTGTCTCTACGGCCAAGCATTTCTTCGATATGCTGGCTCGAGCCAGGATGGCGGTTGGCCAAGGACCTCTGGATTTTTATCGTGCTGTAGCGCTGGCCGTGCAGCAGGGCGCTCGTGATTACCCCCTGGACATCGGGAATGCGGAGAGCCTGATGCAGCGTACCTTCCGGGATGGGCTTCCAGGGTGGCTCCGCCAGCAGCTCTTATGGCACGATTTCCCTTCCACCCGTGCCATGGCGGAGAAGTGCCAGCTGGTTTGGGACTCTGTAGTCGGAGCAGGGCATTCCCTACCAGACGTCCACGGGCTCCTCCGGCAGTCGTCCAGGCTGTGGACATCTCAGCATGGCATGCGGGACGACAGGATGGCCCTGGGTGCGTATAATCCAGGTCAGCACTTAGAAGTAACCATCCCCGGCCTGGAGTATTACAGGGACATATTGCCACAAGCGGCTCCAGTCATCCAGGCCCCTGAGAATACCTCGCTTAATGGTCCTCCGCTGGTAAGGAGATCGGCCGAGGCCCCTGCTTCACCTCGCCGCTCCCCTTCCCCACGTCGCAGGGACAACAGACAGCGCCCCTGGTGTGATTTTCACAGGATGGGAGGCCACCATACCAGCGAGTGCCGGGCAGGACGGGGTCGATGCTACCGTTGCGGTGAGTCGGGGCACCTCAAGGTCTCTTGTCCCTTTTCCCAACGCCGCTCGGAGGCAGACTCCCGACCCACGGGCGGCCGTAGCTACGAGCCGGGATCTCAGCAGCCAGTCGACTCCACCGCAGTTCCGAGGACGCCCCCTCATAGTCCTCGAAGTCGGAGGTAGGCAATTCTCCTGCTTCGTCGACACAGGTTCAGAGGTGACAATGATGAAGAGGGAGTCCCTAGCGCGTCTTCCTGGGGTACGCCTGCACTCTAGCCAAAGAGCGCTGCAGGGAGTTTCAGGCCAGCCAGCCCCAGTCACGGCGGAGGTGGACCTTCCCTTCACCATCCATTCTACGCTGACTGTCACCCACCGGACCTGTGTCGTTGAGGGCCTCCGCTTTCCAGGGGACCTGCTCCTGGGGATGGACCTCCTTCAGCGGCTTCCTGTTCGTCTCGTCTTTGGCCATGAACCTGACAAGAGCTGGCTGGAGTTGGATGGCTGCCGTCACGGGATCGCCTTTACCCGTTGGAATGCAGAGGCACAGCATGTCCCTGCCTGTCATGAAATTCCTCGGGCGTCGCCAGCAACCCTGGAGGACCCTGAACTGCTGCCGAATTCTGGACAGGTAACTGTCTCGCCTGTCCATGTGGCCGAGGAAACAATGGTGGAAGCAAAATCAGGGAAGTTTGTTGCTGCCACAGTTACGCGCAGCGCACCAGATGACACATGCCTGGCTGTTATTGAGGCCAGCACAGACCGCCTCACAGTACCCCGCACTTTGGTTACTGTCCAAGGACGTCGTTCAAGTGTGTGGGTTGTCAACCCCCACCCTAAGCCACGCAAGCTACGCCCAGGTGCTGTACTAGGGTACGCCTCATTCTTGGGACCCGAGGAGGTTGTCTGCACCTCCCCCTCTCCTACAGTTCCTAACACCCCTTGCTGCGAGTCGTCCAGGGAACTCTCACAGGCTACGGTCGCTCCATCTGAGGAGGAGCTCGAGGGGTTCCCATCGGTGGTGGAGCTCGAGGGCGAGTTCCTTGATGACGACTATGACAGCTCTGCCGCCTGCCTTGATTTTGGGTACGAGGACGACGACTTCTTCGTGTTCCCTGAGACGCCAGAGCTGGACACGGCCCGCCAGCAGGAGACAGATGTTACCTGTGCTGCAGAGAGTGCAGGGCTCCCTGGTGCTACGTAAGGTCCAAGGGAACCATGGCCTCTTGGTGACCACTGGCTGGGACCCTGTCGTGTCCAGAAGCGACTTGGGCCTGTCAGCTACGACATCCTTGACCTACGGCCCCCACATCGTGCCGTCAGGGTCCACGCCAATCAACTCCATTTCCGTCCATTTCTCCCTGCCGCTGAGGTCGACTACCTCGAAGAGTGCGACCAAGTGCGATATCCTATTGAACATTGAAAAATGTGATGTTTATTGGTGCTATTTTGTTTTTACTTTTCTGTGTTCAATGTTCTAGTCTTGATTTTATATTTTATTGTAGTTTGAAGTTTATACATTTTTTTTAACATTGTGAAATTTTATATTGAAAGTGTATTTTATATTTTATTTTATATTTAATATTTTTCATAACATTTTAGTTGGGTACTGGCACTTCTGGAGGTGTGGCATTTTCTGTTCCCCGGGGAGGGGCTGTAGAGTAACGTACTTTCTTACGCGAACGCTATGGGTTCGCGCGTATGCGAACGGGTGACGGGTGCCTCGCGTCCGTATTCTTTTCTTTTTTGTACTCCCCCGTCACGCCCTTTGGCGACGCCCTTCGGGGCGCTTTGTCAAACGCCCCACCTCCAGGAGTATTTTAGGCTGTGGAGAAGGAGCACCCAATCCAAGCACAAACAACCTGTAATAATTCATAGTTGGCAACCCCCTGTTATGTCGGGGTCTCCAAGACCGCCATCTTGGAGTTGTGGAGGAGGTTTCAAGGCGGAAGGTTGTGTGCTTGGGTTGGGCAGGAGTGTGTGTTTTCTCGTGTTCTCGTTCTAGCGTAAGTTTTTATTCTACTACATGCCTGTTCTGTGATACCTTGTTTGTTTTAATACATGTAGTAGCTTGTGCCTGACAAATAAACGTAAAGTAAAGATTCTAGCGTCTTAGTCAGTTGCCTTTATGCCGGCCCGGTTTTCCCTCTTGCCCTTCCACGCCTTCCTGCTGCAGAAGGCTCCTCTACATGGAGAATCCACATCCCTGGTAATATACGTCACTGGTCCAATTCGCTTCAGGATACGAGCAGGACCATCCCATCGAGACCCAAGAGTCTTCCGAGGTCCACTCAGCCTGCGGAAGTTACGATATAGGACTAACGTACCGACATCCATCTCTGGAGCTTTTCTACCCTTTTTATTATATTGCCTTGCCCAAGTTTCTTGAGCACGACGTGATGTTTCAATGGCCACATGACGAGCTTCTCTCAAGGCGTCACTGAAGTGTTTGGCAGAGTCAGTTGCAAAGGTCACCTCGTTGGAGAGGCCAACTGGAAAGTGACCATGATGACCCATTAGAAAATAAAGAGGTTAGTCGCCTACTGACCGATGAAACGCACTATTCAGTGCCAATCTGACCTGCGGTACGTACTGGTGCCAATCCAAAGGGTGCCGTTCGGTTAAGGTTGCCAGGGCTTCCTTAACTACCCGGTTAGACCGCTCTACCATCCCATTTGCTTGTGAATGACATGCTGTAGTGAGATGGGTTTTCGTCTGAACTATATCCCAAACCTGCTGGAACAATCTGCTTGTAAATTCACAGCCACCATCAGTTTGAATAAGACGTGGAGGACCAAATAGTGTGATAAAATCTTTAATGTAGGCATCAGCTACAACCTCAGCTTCTTTAGATGGAAGTGGAATCAGCTGCAGGTACCGAGAAAGGTGGTCTATTATTACCAGTATATACCTCAACCCACTGCTTGATTGGCCACAGTCAACAAGGTCAGCTGAAACTTTTTCCAACGGTGTAGATACCTGTGGAGCAGCAGCCAGTGGTGCCCTGTGTGGTGTTCCTTTTCGTCGTTGGCAGGTTGGACAGGCCGAAACATAGGCTTTGACATCTCGCATCATATTTGGAAAATAAAACAGATCCTTGAGCTTCTGGTATGTCCTGAAAATACCAGGATGAGATGCAAAGGAGCTATCATGAGCGAGCTTAAGGGCAGCCTTCCGGAGAACCTTCGGGACCACTAGTTGGTGAACTACGTGAGCAGGGTATTGCTGAAGATGGTATAGAACTCCGTTTTGAAGTGTGAACTCACTGAGGGAAAGAGGGATCTTCCCTTTCGGCAAGTTCTTCTCCTCTAAGTAATCTATTACTTCTTGCCAAATAGAATCTTTCACCTATTCTTCGCGCATGGTCGTTGGGTCGACATTGGTAAGGTCTATTTGTGCAACTGAACGGGATAACATATCAGGAACACGATGCTGGATCCCCTGCTTGTAGATCACTTTAAACTGGTAGTGTGAGAGCTCACAAGCCCATCTTGTCATGCGAGGGCTTTTTGTCTTTCGTGTAAAGATAAATGTAAGAGGCCGGTGATCTGTATACACAGTAAATTGGCGACCATATATGTATGGATCAAAAGCTCTCACTCCTTCAACAACAGCCAAGGCCTCGGCATCTGTTGCAGAATACCTGGTCTCGGGTCCACGAAGTTTTCTGGAGAAATAAGCAACAGCCGCTGGGTTACCTTCTCCATCTCTCTGCATAAAGCAAGCGCCGATGGCACTTTGTGATGCATCTGTGTGAACTTCAAAAGGGTCTTCAAATCGAGGCTTACGCAAGACAGGTGTTGACACGAGCTTTTCCTTTAAGGTGTCAAAGGCTTTCTGCTCCTTCTCTCCCCAACTAAATGAATGGTCTTTTCGGGTGAGAGGTGCTGCAATGGCTGCATACTTTGGAATATGCTTCCTAAAGAAACCTGTTGCCCCTAAGAATCGTCGTACACCCTTGGCATTGCGGGGTGGTCTCATTTCTTTAATACTCTTGACCTTCTCTGGGTCAGGCAAAATTCCTGCTGGGGTGATTTTAAAACCCAAGAACCAAAATTCTTGTACAGCAAATTCGCACTTCGCCATATTCAACTTGAAGCCAGCACAGTCCAATAGCTTCAGTGTTTCTTCTAGTTGCCTAAGGTGAGTAGCAAAATCTCGGCTATATACGACGACGTCGTCCAGGTATGCAAGTGTGTGCTTTCTAAGGACTGGAGACAGGACCACATTCATCGTCCTCTGGAAAGTGGTGGGCGCTGTAGAAAGTCCAAATGGCATCCGGCGAAACTGGAAAAGGCGGTATCCATCGCTAAAGGCAGTTTTGGGTCTATCAGCAGGCTCTACAGGTACAGACCAATAAGCAGACCTGCTGTCAAGAAGTGTAAACACCTGTGTGTCCCGAAGTTCGTCGACCAGCTCGTCAATTCTTGGAAGAGGATAGGTATCGGCAACTGTGACAGCATTAAGGTTGCGGTAATCGACACAGAACAGCACACTGTTGTCCTTCTTCCTAACAAGCACAACCGGTGAGAGCCATGGAGATGTTGACGGTTCTATGATCCTTGCACGTAACATCTGGTCACACTCCTTTCGTATCTTCAGCTTTGCAGATTCTGGGAGCCTCCACTGGTGAGTGCAGATAGGTGGCGTGTCTCCTGTGACAATCTTGTGTGACACTCCAGGAACTAAACCCACCTGGGTTTTATCACCAGAGAAGAGACGAGGAAACTTGGAAAGAACTTGCATTATCTGTTCCCTCTCTACAGCAGCCAGGTGTCCTAATGATGGGTCCGATGCCGTTTCTACCCCATCTGCCTCGATTAAAGCTGCCTCAGCAACCGCACTTTCATGCAAAGCAGCATCAATCTTCACTACAGTATCGGTGGGTGGTAGCACGTGGCAGATTTCAGCTAAATCTTCTTCAGGATCTGTAAGCTGAAGACCATGAAAATTATCAAAAACATCTTCCTCCCAGGCAAAATCAACTTCCTCTTCCTGGTTTTCTAGATTTCCACATGTAGAGCCCTCAGGTGTCATTCACAGCAGTCGATTGGTTAAAGGAAGCATGTTCACCAATGTCAATTTCAGGCACCAATCTTACCTCCTCAGCAGTACAAAAATGAGCCCCATTCTTGAGTATAACAGGCTTTGCAGAGAAGTTGACAACGAAAATAGAACACATTCCTTTAACAGGATTTACCAACGTGCGTGGCACCTCAAGCACTGATGTACTGCTGGTGATTAATACAGACTTGTCATTAAAAACAGAAGGAATGCTGCATGGCACATAAACCCCTGATTGGGCCAGACAAACAGTCCTGCTTTTGGGTGCATGACATATTGTTGTACACTCTTCTGAATAAAAGATACAAGGGCCAAGGATTCTCCAGCTTCATAGTCAATAGGATAAACCATACCATCAAGATGTAGAAAAGCTTCCTGTGCTTGCAAACCATGTTTCTTATATTCAACCCTCCTTAACAAGTCTGTACCAATATGCATATCTCCTGGGAAAGAAGCACCATCTATAACCATAACCCTGTAATAGAGCTTTCTCCCCAGTCTCGGCCAAATGTCCACATCCATTTCCTCCAAAACAGTAAGCTCCTTTCTCGAGACTCCCTTTATTCCTCTAACTGCAACATGGGTCCTGTGAGGTAGTAGTCGCAACATAGCTTCTTTCTTCGATAAGGTGACCTGGTTTCCTGTGTCGATAAATGTAAGAAAGCTCTGCCCCTCAAATTTCAGCATTATTGTCGGTCTGCCACTAAACGGTTTGGTTGTCTGCTGTTTCTCGTTCAGGGCGGAACACTCTGGAACCCTGCAGACTTGGACGTCCTCCCGACGCGGCGGATCCCATTCCACTTGGGAGGTTAAGAAAGGGACACTCCCTACGAAAGTGCCCTTCACGCTGACAAGCCCAACAGGTTGTTCTCCTACGAGGCCGATCCATGTGCCGTGGTGGTCGTCGAGAGGGTGTTCGGGGTGGATTAAAGCAGACCTGTGGAGAGGATGAGGCGTCTTCATCAAT
>NW_028234422.1:819433-834433 GCF_977035675.1 Penaeus japonicus
TACTCACCGCCTCTGTTAAGGGATGAGGCAGAGAGGAATATTGCAGCAATCACTCCCTTCCACTCCCAAGAGTGGAAGGCTGGCCAATTGACCTACCGAGTAGAGATCAGGCCACCCGTCTTGCTGGAATAGAGGACCAAAGAGGCGTGTTGCTAGTCGCAGGGTGTACTCATACATGGCATCGCTCAACCTCCAGGACTCCCGTCTCCCAGCACACAGGGGCGCCATGCACGACAAACGTGTAGGCAGGTGTGAGCCCCGCTGGGAGGTTAATAATAGGAAAAATATATACATCACCTCTTCATGGTCATTCTTTCATTCTTTTATGCTAGCCAAATGAGTCAGGGGATGAGATATTTTTCAATGACAGGAGAGTGTTTGGATTTTGACAGTTATTGCCGAGAATTGATATGTGAACGATAAGCTTTATAAAACATTATACTTCATTTGGTTGGCAACTTTTTTCTATATGGGCTTACTCTAAGATAAATCACTGATCACCTCAATTTCTCATTCTGGCTCTTGACAATGAAATAGCCAAGAAAATAGTATGTAAAATATGGATGCTTCGGCTATTTCTAACCATGGAGTTTGATCAATAAATACGACTTTTTCATTTCCATAAGAATATATGAAAGAAATACAACTATATCAGTATTATTCAGAATAATTTTGAATGATTATTCATAATGTTATAGTAAAGAAATATGACATGTGAATCAACGAACTTTGGACTAAACAATAACTGAAAAAAAGAAAAAATCTCGACTAATGGATATTGACATAATCATTACCATTATTTTTACTATTGTAGTTGATGGAATACTGGGACAAAAGGCCTTGTAACAAGGGGGGGAAATGAGAGCACAAGTAATGATACTTTTTCATTATCATTTTTCAATAATTAATTTTCAAAATTAGTGTTGATGAATATCAAGAGAAAGCTGAAATTATGCAGTTTTGAATTTATCTTGCTCTAATATATAATAAGCAATAGTATATTTAATATAGTTTCCATGGGGCATATATATGTTGCCTTTTGGCCAGAAGTTAGGCACTAGTGTAGTCATATGCTTCGCCCCAGCAATCTCTCCAAGGGGAAATTTTCAAGAGTTTCCTCCCTCCACCGTGATGGGAAGAGAAACACCAGGAGAATGCGTTGCACTTGACGGACATGTCGATTGCTTCGTCCATGGAAGGTAGACTACAAAGCCCCTGCGATGCCGTGGTTCGACGCCCCCGCGCACAACTCGTGTATGAGACTGTGAAGCTCACACCTTGTTCTCTAAACGTAGCAGCAACAAAAAAGAAATCTTGTGACACCAGAGCTACCCTGATTTTCGGGGCCTCTTGTCTCATTTGATATTGTTGTTTCTGTGTTTGCTTAACATAAAAACAAAGTCGAGTAAACGGTATTTTTACAGTTTTTGCGCACTTTAAGTGCTTTCCCTGCACCTTCAGTGCTTTGATTTTGCAGGTGACACGAGGCTACAGTAGTAGTAGTCGGCCCCAGACCCGCAGCACTCTTCTACCCCAGGGTAACCCTTACGGGCTAGGACCCCTGGGTAGGGAAGCCCAGTAATCTGGGCCATCCTTTGGGTGCAACTCTTTTCTTCCCCTGATTTTTTTTCCATTTTTCTGTGTGACTTTCCTGTGCCTACTGGAGTTTCCTTGTGAGCTCCTGTATTAGCTTGGGGGGTGGGCACCGACTTTCCGTCCCTTGCACTAGGCAGGTTCGGCGGTAGGAAAGTGTCTTCCAGACAACTCCGATCCCTTAGTTAGTACTGGAGAACGCAACCAGGCTACTACTTAGCTATTGGGATTAGGTTGATGCAATAGTTAAGGGACAGGTAGTCCCCTCAGGACAACATGCTCTGGCCCAGGGTTCGGACCTGGTCCGACACCTAAGTATGATTGATCCCCCGGCTACCCTTTCTCCTCCTCGAGAAAGGGTGACTCCTAACTCTTCTATGACCAATATGACCACTGAAGGAACCCTGGCCAATGACCAACCCAAAAAATCAAGCATTGATATTTTCCTCCCGAGAATGCAAGGTGTGTAAACATTCGATGTGTAAATGAAAATCAATCCCTGCAGAATGTCAACCCCTTTATCATTAAGAAGGTCCTTGATGGTCAAGTGGAAGGCAGTTTTGATTTTGTCCGAAAATTGCTAGATGGTAGCCTCCTTGTTAAAGTGCAGTTTAAATCTCAGGTTAAGGATTTGCTTAAACTGACGCAAATTCATGCATGACCTTAAAGTAAAAGTAACTATTCCTGTTGGCCTAAATACCTATAAGGGAGTAATCTTTCACAGGGATTTGAGGACAATGGAAGAAAGCGAAATTCTTGAGGCCATGGATGACCAAAGCGTAGTAGACGTAAATTGCATGACCAAGAAGGATGGGAATGTGCGAGTAAAAACCGGATTGTGTTTCTTGACATTTTCCACACCAAAGATTCCAATTACTGTCAAAGTCAGATATGAGATCGTTCAAGTACGACTTTATATAAAAAAAAAAAAAACAATGCACTGTAATAGATCCCATAAGTTTGGACACACTTCATTAAGATGCATTGATAAGGAT
Organism: Penaeus japonicus; assembly: GCF_977035675.1. Classification (NCBI taxonomy): domain Eukaryota; kingdom Metazoa; phylum Arthropoda; class Malacostraca; order Decapoda; family Penaeidae; genus Penaeus; species Penaeus japonicus. Next base: position 822,022 of record NW_028234422.1, read on the forward strand.
ACTGACAAATTCATTTGCGGTAAATGTACTGGAGCCCATGATACCACTACATGCACGGAAAAGACACTCAAGTGTGCTAACTGTGGAGGTCCCCATCAGTCAGGCTCTGCTGAATGCAGCAGCCTGAAGAAGGAGACTGAGACATTGGCATACATGAGTGAGCACGATGTTAGCTACTGTGAGGCCAAGAGGAAAGTTGAAGGTTTGACAAGCAAACCCAATACTTCATACACTTCAACAGTAGCTAACAATGCTTCCAGTGCAAGCAGTGTTAGTCAGCAGCTCGCAGAGAAAGGTCAGATAATTTCGAAATTGAAGAAAACTGTTAAGGACTTAATGAATCAGATTAAAGAATTGAATGACACAATAAAGAAAATTCCTGAATCAACCCAGCAAAAACAGCATCATAAGGAGGATGATACCAAATCACAATCTGGATCGCACCTTCTTGTCCAGGCGACCCCTACTAGGACTTCGTCTGGTTTTTGGTCTGCTCATAAGAGCAGATCATCTTCCACCGGGTGTCTCCCTAGCAGTGGGGAGCAGGCCATGGAGGCTACTGTCTCCAAAAATTCCCGAGAGAGGCCCTCGGGAAGCGAGGGAGAGGAGGAAGCGCCTCCCCCACCCAAAAAAAAAAAAAAAAAAACGGCGGACAAGGCACTTCCAAACCCCATAAAACGTAATCCACGCGTATACCATTATACAATGGAACTGTCGATGTCTTAGATCAAAATTAAACTCCCTTAGACTATTGCTCCCAATATTATAGTTCTTCAAGAAAGCCTTTTAAACGACCGAGTCTCTGACGAGGTCGTATCGCTAAGAAACTATCATTTGTGTAGAAAAGACCGAGAGGGAAGGGGTGGAGGCGGGGTCGCCATGTACATCCACCAGAACCTCCCTTTCACTGAAGTGACGATTAATTCTAGTTTCGAACATGTCGCATGCAAAGTAAAATTCAATAACACATATCTGACTATATGTTCAGTTTATTGTCCACCTGATAATATGATAATCTATGGTGAGCTTTTTGCTCTTCAGGATAGTCTGCCAAATAACAGATTAATTTTAGGTGATTTCAACGCTCATCATACTTTATGGGGTTCCCTGCGGGTGGATGGTAGAGGTGAGCAAGTAGTTAAGTTGATCAATGACTGATCTGATCCTTCTAAACGATGGTAGTCCGACGCGAGTGGACGATAATACCGGTAATTTGAGCTTTATTGACCTATCACTGGTCTCTTCAACACTAGCAGCCAAGTGCCTGCGGTACACCATTGACGACTCGTTGGGAAGCGATCACCTTCCTATTTGTATTAAATATTCATGCGACACCACGAGAACGTCTTCAGCACCCAAATTTAACGTAAAAAGAGCAGATTGGGTCACCTTCACAAGGAGCATCAAGCTCGAAGTTGTTGGAGAAACCATTGATGCTAAAGTAAACAGTGTTCAAAATTGTATTATAAATGCAGCAATGGCAACCATCCCTAAGACTTCGACAGATAGCGTTAAGCATAGAGTTCCATGGTGGACACCAGATTGCCGCAGGGCGCTATGTGAACGAAATAGGGCCTACAACAAATGAGAGCTAGGGTTCGAAGAACAATTAGACAACCCAAAAGAGACTCCTGGCGAAGCTTTGTCTCTACAATTAACAGCAATGCTAGTATCTCAGAGGTTTGGTCCACTGTCAACAAAATCTATACAAAAAATATACCATTTAAAATAAGAAACATCATCATCCATGAGGGAAATAACTTCACCTAGAGACATTGCTAACACACTCGCCAGGCAATTCTCTTACACAAGCAGCTCGGAAAACTACCATCCTGCTTTCCTGACCACCAAGGAAGCATCCAAGCTGCAACCAATTCACTTTGCCACAGGAGATGACCTTACAATGGATGAGCTTGTCCGAGCCCTAGAAGCCTGTCGAGGAACGCCCCCAGGCTAGATCAGCAAGTCTGATGCCACTGCTGAAGGCTTAAGAATTAAAACTTGAAATCTAAATATGGCAGAAAAGAAAAACAAAAGCCTGGTTAACTAAAATGAAGTAAAAACACCTAGACCTTCTACCACGAAGTATAAAAAGATTGAGTAAAAGGAATCAAGCCAATTTCAATAAAAAGAACTAATCAAATTATTTAATAAAAATGGTCTTTAAGATCATGTCCATCTCCTAAGGAAAGAATGTCAAGCACTTCAGTACTTAGCTTTTATCTTCGTGATTGTATCCACCGTAGTTCACTTCCTTCGCTCAAAACAGATTAATAAAAAATGGCGACACAGCCGGTTAAATATTCTGGAGGACTGGGTAAAGGAAACACCTTCGTTGACTGTCTGACCGTCTCTGCTTTATTGTTCGAAAACACAGTAAATATTGCCTCAATGACGTCAGAGGCATACATCTTAATAATATGATAATTTATAAATATGAATAAAAAGACAACATAAAAAGGAGGTATAAATATAAAACAAAACCCCTAAAATTATAAAAGCATAACCTAAAAACTAAAATAAATAAAATGAAGCAAAAATGAAATACATAAAACGTTTCCCCTAAAGTTTAAAATAAAATCAAGGAAAAACTGAGACTGTAAAAATTCATGAAGTATTAAAATACTAACATTAAAACTTGGTGACAAATAAAACCATTCAATACGAGGTCTCGTAATATATAAATAAAATGATAAAAGTAATTACAAAAAATTTCAGTTAAAAGGGACACTATACTAATATGGAGAACAAATAAAATAAAAGATAATAAGTTAAAACAAAACAAAAAAAAAAAGAAACAGGCTACAGGCAACGTCCAGTCTTCCGGCACAGACAGCCAGAACGGGAGAGCAGAGAGCGCGCCTGCTTGCGGAGAGTGCGGGATGCATCTGGCCACCTTACAAGTGTACAGTGATATTTGGAAAAGCCAGACTTTTCCAAATTCATGACACTTTGGCCACATCATTCCCATATTGAAATGAGGGGGAAATCCCAGATCCGCCATCTCCTACAGCCCAATTACGTTGACAAGTTGCTTATGCAAGGTCATGGAAAGAATTGTTAATAGTAGGCTATAGCATTTTCTAAACACCAGGAATTTACTAGTTGACGAGCAGTGCGGCTTCCGAAAGGGACGTCAAACTCTCGATCAGCTAGTAAAACTGGAAAGTCATATTCATGAGGCATTTGCCAAAAAGCATTTTTTGATTTCAGTATTTTTAGATATAGAAAAAGCCTGCATGGCCTACTCAGATAACTTTATGCTTTCAGATTACGTGGAAACTTTTTTGTCCAGGCAAACGGTCCCACAAGGAAGTGTCTTGTCACCAACAGTATTTTTATGTGTAATAAATGACATTTTACCATCTCCTCCTCGGAATCTTAAATACTCACTGCATGCCGATGATTGTGCATTATGGCACTCCAGCAGTAATGCAGAGTTCTCGGCAAATCAGATTCAATTGGCACTGGATATGATTCATAACTGGGGCCTCCAGTGGGGTTTTAAGTTTTCCATTAGAAAGAGTATTGGTGTGGTCTTTACACATAGGAGAAAGCCCAACATCAGGCTAACTCTAGACAAAAACCCAATACCTATTCAAAATTCAGCTAGATTTCTTAGTCTACTCTTTGATAGTAGATTAAATTGGAAAGACCACATTGGTCAGTTAAAGAATAAATGTTATATGATGATGTTATATAAATCCCTGATTAGGTCTAAAGTAGATTATGGGTCAATCGTGTATGGCTCAGCAACGAGCTCGACTCTGGAAGGATTGAATGTTGTGCAGAATGCATGTTTACCCTTCTGTCTTGGAGCCCTCAAGTGCACTCGCACCGAGCGCCTAGAGGTAGAGTCGGGAGTACCTCCCCTCCGTCTAAGACGCGACCAGCTTGCGCTGACTTACGCTGCCAAGATAGCCAGGCAGCCCAGTCATCCTAACAGGGATGTTTTGTGCCGGCAGTTAGGGCCACAGCACCGCGGCGGAAAGCCACTGTGTAATAGACTCGATGACCTCACAGAAAAAGTCGGTATAGATCTCTGTACCATCGATACCCTAGTTCAGTCATATATAGCACCGTGGCTACCATCAGCCAAAGCCACAGTGCCGGAGGCGGAGGTATGCCAGCGGTTCAGAGAGATCCTAATTAAACATCTTTCCTTTTTTTATTTATATACCGACGGCTCCAAGACAGACGAGTTTGTGGGAGCGGGTGTATGGTCGACTGAATGCCAGTTGAGATTCAGATTGCCGAATCATACATCGATCTTTCTGCTGAACTTTTTGCAATAGACAAAGCTTTAGATTTTGCCCTATCGACGACCCACGATAGAATAGTCATTTTTTCAGACTCACTAAGTTCACTTAAAACAATTAAATCCTTAGAAACCACCAAAAATGAAATACAGGGTAATATCATTCGTAAATTACATAGTGCCAATAAATCAATCAAGCTGATATGGGTACCCGGACACTAGGGTATCCATGGCTATGAACAGGCTGACAAATTAGCCGGGTCGACTGGTGATCTGGAGCCTGGCATTGTCCACACAGATCTCAGGTGTTTTGTCTCTTTTATAAAAATAAAAATCCATCTCCTGTGGCAAAGTAAGTGGACCAGCCTCCCAATCAACAACAAAAACAAAGAAGAAAGTAAAATGTGGGACACAGCCCACAGAAAAGACAGAAGGGAGGAGGTGGTGTTGGCCTGCCCCAGGATAAATACAACAAGAATGACCCACCTCACTCCTTACATAAGAATAAGATTCCCTCCTCAATGCCAACAATGCAATAGCATACTATCAATAAACCATATATTAACATCATGCCACCAATCATCATGACCCAAAAACAAAAAATAAAATAAAAATATTTACAAATCAAAAATATAGAATTCAATATAAAAAATTTACTATCTGACAATGAAAAAATAATCAGTAAAGTAATCTCTTTTCTAAAGGAGACAAAACTTTATGATCTTCTAGAGATTGATGTGATAAAATGGAACTATTGGCTTAATAACCTTGGCATGCGCCGTTGGTTGATAGCCAATAAATCCAACAAAGAAAAAGAAATGGTTCGACGCACACACCCCCACTCGTGTATGAGACTTCAGAGAGCTCACACCTTGTTTTCTAACGGCAGCAGCAACAAATAATAACTTGTGACACCAGAGATACCCTGTTTTTCAGGGCCTCTTGTCTCGCTCGATATTGTTGTTTCTGTGTTTAATTAACGTAAAAACAAAGTTGAGTAAACGGTATATTTACAGATTTTGCTCTCTTTAAGTGCTTTGCCTGCACCTTCAGTGCTTTGATTTTGCAGGTGACACGAGGCTACAGTAGTAGTAATCGGCCCATACCCCAGACCCGCAGCACTCTTCTACCCCAGGGTAGCCCTTACGGCCTGTAATCCCTGGGTAGGGAGGCCCAGTAGTCTGGGTCGTCCTTTGAGCACAACTCTTTTCTTCCCCTGAATTTTTCCCATTTTTCCATGTGACTTTCCTGAGCCTACCAGAGTTTCCTTGTGACCTACCGTATCAGAAAGCTAAAAGAGACTCCTGGCGAAGCTTTGTCTCTGCTTTGGTCCCTCTACAATAAATAGTAATACCAGCATTTCAGAGGTTTGGGAATTAATTTTGATTCACCTAGAGACATTACTAACACACTCGCCAGGTAGTTCTCTTACATAAGCAGCTCAGAAAACTACCATCCTGCTTCCCTGACCATCAAAGAAACATCTGAGCTGCAACCAATACACTTTGCCACAGGAGATGACCTTGATTGCAATAAAGATCTTACAATGGATGAGCTTGTCTGAGCCCTATAAGCCTGTAGAGGAACGTCCTCAGGCCCTAATGAGATTCGATATTAGATGATAAAGCATCTTAATCATGATGCCATAATTAAGTTGCTAGAAATGTACATAGATATTTGGAAAAGCCAGACTTTTCCAAAAATTTTTTCATGGCAGTCTAGCACTTCACCTACACTACAATCATTTCCATATTAAAAGGAGGGTGTAACTCCAGATCCCTCTATTTCTTACCTGCAGAAATTTTGCCCAAAAGCAATTTTTTATTTCAGTCTTTTTAGAGATAGAAAAAGCCTACGACATGACCTGGCGACATTGCCTACTTAGAAAACTTTATGCTTTCGGATTTCATGGTAACTTGCCTTGTTTTAATCCAAAAATTAATATTGGAGCAAACAGAACTTTTTCTGTCAAATTATTTTCTGACAATGTCACTTTTCCGGACATTTTTGTCCAGGCAAAAACGTGGCGGGGGGTCCCATAAGGAAGTTTCTTGTCATACTAGCACAACCAACATTATTTTTGCGTAGGTCCAAATGACATTTTACCATCTCCTTCGCGAATCTTAAATAGTCACTGTATGCTAAGATTGTGCACTATGGCTAGGTTCAGCAGTAATGAACAGTGTACTCGGCAAATCAAATCCAATTGGCACTGGATATGATTCAGTAACTGGGGCCATCCAGTGTGGTTTTAAGTTTTTCCATAAGAAAAGAGTATTGACGTGATTTTTACCCAATAGGGTGGAAATGCACAACATACAGGCAAACTCTAGATCAAAAACCCTAAACCTTTTCAAAATTCAGCTAGATTTCTTGATCATACTCTTTGATAGTAGACTACATTGGAAATCAGCCCATGGTCAGTTGAAGAATAAATGGTCAAAAATCACTCAATTTATTAAAGTGCATTTCTGGACACAAATGGGGAGCTGATAGAAAGTACCTTTACTGATGCTATAAAAATTCCTTCCTGATTAGATCTAAAGTAAGACATCTTTGGGCTCAATCGTGTATGGGTCGGCAGCGAGTTCAACTCTAAAAGGTATTGAATGTTGTGCATGATGCCTTGGTTTAGAGGCGTCCCTGTTGAGCCCTTAAATGATCTCGCATCCGAGCACATTAGAGGTAATGTCGAGAGTACCTTCCCCTCCATCTCAGAAGCGGACAGCTTGAGCTGTCTTACGCCGCACCAAATAGCCAGGCAGTCCCCTGTCACCCTAATCGGGAATATTTTTGCTCCGGCCTGTTTGGGACCCACAGCAACGGGGGGTGGGGTGGGGGGGGGGGGGGGGGGGGGGGGGGGGGGTGGGGGGGGGGGGGGGGTGGGGCAACCGCGGCGGAAGGCTTGTGCAATTGACCTTCGGTGAACCTCATAGATAAACGTCGTGTATTAGGATCATTTCTTCCATCGATACCCTTGTTCATTCAAATAAGCAGGAGCACCGGTTGGGCAGACCGCCCAAATTTTCCATCTTGAGTAAACCTAGCTACCACTCAGCCAAAGCCACAGTGCAGGAGGCGGTACGCCAGCGGTTCAGAGATCCTAATTAAACATTTTTTCATTTGAATACCGACAGCTCCCAAGACAGACCTAATATTGTGGGTATGGGTGAATGGTCGACGTGATTGCAAGTTGAGATTCAGACTGCCGAATCATAACATCGATCTTTCTTACTAAATTTTTTGTCATTGATAAAGCTATAGATCTTGCCCTATCGACGACCCAAGATAAAATACGTCCATCATTTTCAGACTCACTAAGTTCACTTAAAGCAGCATTAAATCCTTAGAAACTACAAAAAAATGAAATACAGGGGGGTAATCTCATTCGTAAACTACATAGTTGCCCAACAAATCAAATTAAGCTGATATGGGTAACGGGCTTTGGCCCAGGGTTCGGACCTGGTCCAGAGAATGCAAGGTGTGTAAACATTCGATGCATGAATGAAAATCAATCCCTACAGAATGTCAACCCTTTTATCATTAAAAAGGTCCTTGATGGTCAAGTAGAAGGTGGTTTTGATTGTGTCCGAAAATTGCGAGATGGTAGCCTCCTTGTTAAAGTGCAGTTTAAATCTCAGGTTAAGGATCTGCTTAAACTGACGCAAATTCATGACCTCAAAGTAAAAGTATCTATTCCTGTGGGCCCAAATACTTGTAAGGGAGAAATCTTTCATAGGGATTTGAGGACAATGGAAGAAAGTGAAATTCTTAAGGCCATGAAGGACCAAAGCGTAATGGACGTAAATTGCATGACCAAGAAGGACGGGAATGTGCGAACAAAAAACGGATTGTATTTCTTGACTTTTTCTACCCCAAAAATCCCAAGTACTGTTAAAGTCGGATATGAGAGGACCTTATATCCAAAAACCAATGTGTTGTAATAGATGCCTGACTATATGTTCAGTTTATTGTTCGCCTGATATGGTAATCTATGGTGAGTTTTTTGCCCTTCAGGATAGTCTGCCAAATAACAAATTAATATTCGGTGATTTCAATGCTCATCATACTTTATGGGGTTCCCTGCGGGTGGATAGTAGAGGTGTGCAAGTAGTTAAGTTGATCAATGACTCTGATCTGGTCCTTCTAAACGACGCGAGTGGTAATTTGAGCTTTATTGGTCTCTTCAACACTAGCAGCCAAGTGCCTGTGGCACACCATTGACGACTCGTTGGGAAGCGATCACCTTCCTATTTGCATTAAATATTCACGCGACCGGCAAACGGTCCCACAAGGAAAGTGTCTTGTCACCAACAGTATTTTTATGTGTAATAAATGACCTTTTACCACTCTCCTCCTTCGAGAATCTTAAATACTCACTGCCCATGACCGATGATTGTGCATTATGGCACTCCAGCAGTAATGCAGAGTTCTCGGCATATCAGCCGATTCAATATCTCGGCACTGGGATATGATTCATAACTGGGGCCTCCAGTGGGGTTTTTAAGTTTTCATTAGAACAGCGTATTGGTTAGTGGTCTTTACCCATTAGGGAGGAACAGCCAACATCAGGCTAAACTACTAGACGCCAAAAACCCAATACCTATTCAAAAATTCAGCTAGATTTTTAGTCTACTCTTTGATAGTAGATTAAATTGGAAAGACCACATTGGTCAGTTAAAGAATAAATGTTATATGATGATGTTAATATAAATCCTGATTAGGTCTAAAGTAGATTATGGGTCAATCGTGTTATGGCCTCAGCAACGAGCTCGACTCTGGAAGGGATTGAATGTGTGTGCAGAAATGCATTGATTTACCCTTCTGTCTTGGGAGCCTCTCTTAAGTGCACTCCGCACCGAGCGCCTAGAGGTAGTCGTCGGGAGTACCTCCCCTCCGTCTAAGACGCCGACGCCAGCTTGCGCTGACTTTACGCTGCCAAGATAGCCAGGCAGCCCAGTCATCCTAACGAGGATGTTTTGTGCCGGCAGTTAGGAGCCACAGCACCGCGGCGGGGAAAAGCCACTGTGTAATTAGACTCGATTGACCTCACAGAAAAAGTCGGTATAGATCTCATGTACCATCGATACCCTAGTTCAGTCATATTATAAGCACCGTGGCTTACCATCAGCCAAAGCCACAGTGCGGAGGCGGAGGTATGCCAGCGGTTCAGAGAGATCCTAATTAAACATCTTTCCTTTTTTTATTTATATACCGACGGCTCCAAGTACAGACGTAGTTTAGTGGGGAGCGGGTGTATTGGTCGATGAATGCCAGTTGAGATTCAGATTGCCGAAGTCATACATCGATTTTTCTGCTGAACTTTTTGCAATATGACAAAGCATTTAGATTTTGCCCTATCGGAACGAGACCCACGATAGGAATCAGTCATTTTTTTCAAGACTCACTAAGTTCCAGCTTAAAACATATTAAATCCTTAGAAAACCACCAAAAAATGAAAATACAGGGTAAATATCATTCGTTTAAATTATCATTAGTGCCTAATAAATCAATCAAGCTGATAAGGGTACCCGGATACTAGAGGTATCCCATGGTCTTATGCAAACAGGCTGACACATTAGCCGGGTTCGACTGGTGATCTGGAGCCTGGCATTGTTCCACACAGGAATCTTCAGGTGGCTGTTTTGTCTTTTTTATAAAAATAAAAAATCCATCTCCTGTGGCCAAAGTAAGTGGACCCAGCCTCCATAATCAACAAACAAAAACAAAGAAAGAAAGTAAAATTGTGGGACCACAGCCCACAGAAAAGACAGAGGAGGATGTGGGTGTTGGCCTGCCTCCCCAGGATATAATACAACAAGAAGTGATCCACCTCAACTCCTTACATAAGAATAAGATTCACCGCCTCAATGCTCAACAATGGCAATAGACATACTATCAATAGATAAACCATATATTAAGCATAGGTTCATTGGTGACCAACCAATCTATCATGGACCCAAAATACAAAAAATAAAATAAAAAATATTTACAAATCAAAAATATAGCAATTCAATATAAAAAATTTAGCTATTGACAATGAAAAAATAATCAGTAAAAGTAATTCTCTTTTCTAAAGGAGACAAAACTTTATGATCTTCTGAGATTGGATGTGATAAAATGGGAAATATTTAGGCTTAATAACCTTGGCATGCGCCGTTGGTTGATAGCCAATAAATCCAACAAGAAAAAGAAATGGTTCGACGCACACACCCCACTCGTGTATAAGACTTCACAGAGCTCACACCTTGTTTTCTAACGGCAGCAGCAACAAATAATAACTTGTGACACCAGAGATACCCTGTTTTTCAGGGCCTCTTGTCTCGCTCGATATTGTTGTTTCTGCGTTTAATTAACGTAAAAACAAAGTTGAGTAAACGGTATATTTACAGATTTTGCTCTCTTTAAGTGCTTTGCCTGCACCTTCAGTGCTTTGATTTTGCAGCTGACACGAGGCTACAGTAGTAGTAATCGGCCCATACCCCAGACCCGCAGCACTCTTCTACCCTAGGGTAGCCCTTACGGCCTGTAACCCCTGGTTAGGGAGGCCCAGTAGTCTGGGTCGTCCTTTGAGCACAACTCTTTTCTTCCCCTGAATTTTTCCCATTTTTCCATGTGACTTTCCTGAGCCTACCAGAGTTTCCTTGTGACCTACCGTATCAGAAAGCTAAAAGAGACTCCTGGCGAAGCTTTGTCTCTACAATAAATAGTAATACCAGCATTTCAGAGGTTTGGGAATTAATTTTGATTCACCTAGAGACATTACTAACACACTCGCCAGGTAGTTCTCTTACATAAGCAGCTCAGAAAACTACCATCCTGCTTTCCTGACCATCAAAGAAACATCTGAGCTGCAACCAATACACTTTGCCACAGGAGATGACCTTGATTACAATAAAGATCTTATAATGGATGAGCTTGTCTGAGCCCTATAAGCCTGTAGGGGAACGTCCTCAGGCCCTAATGAGATTCGATATTAGATGATAAAGCATCTTAATCATGATGCCATAATTAAGTTGCTAGAAATGTACATAGATATTTGGAAAAGCCAGACTTTTCCAAATTCATGGCACTTCACCTACATCATTTCCATATTAAAAGGAGGGTGTAACTCCAGATCCTCTATTTCTTACCGCATTTGCCCAAAAGCAATTTTTTATTTCAGTCTTTTTAGAGATAGAAAAAGCCTACGACATGACATGGCGACATTGCCTACTTAGAAAACTTTATGCTTTCGGATTTCATGGTAACTTGCCTTGTTTTATCCAAAATTTAATATTGGACAGAACTTTTTCTGTCAAATTATTTTCTGACAATGTCACTTTTCCGGACATTTTTGTCCAGGCAAACGGGGTCCCATAAGGAAGTTTCTTGTCACCAACATTATTTTTGCGTAGGTCCAAATGACATTTTACCATCTCCTCAGAATCTTAAATAGTCACTGTATGCTAATGATTGTGAACTATGGCAATCCAGCAGTAATGCAGAATACTCGGCAAATCAAATCCAATTGGCACTGGATATGATTCATAACTGGGGCCTCCAGTGTGGTTTTAAGTTTTCCATAAGAAAGAGTATTGACGTGATTTTTACCCATAGGAGAAAGCACAACATCAGGCAAACTCTAGACAAAAACCCAATACCTTTTCAAAATTCAGCTAGATTTCTTGATTTACTCTTTGATAGTAGACTAGATTGGAAATACCATATTGGTCAGTTAAAGAATAAATGTCAAAAATCACTCAATTTATTAAAGTGCATTTCTGGACACAAATGGGGAGCTGATAGAAAGTCTTTACTGATGCTATATAAATTCCTGATTAGATCTAAAGTAGATTATGGGTCAATCGTGTATGGGTCGGCAGCGAGTTCAACTCTAAAAGGATTGAATGTTGTGCAGAATGCTTGTTTAGGCGTCTGTTTTGGAGCCCTTAAATGATCTCGCATCGAGCACATAGAGGTAATGTCGAGAGTACCTCCCCTCCATCTCAGAAGCGGCCAGCTTGAGCTGTCTTACGCCGCAAAAATAGCCAGGCAGCCCTGTCACCCTAACGGGAATATTTTGCTCCGGCTGTTGGGCCCACAGCACCGCGGCGGAAGGCCACTGTGCAATAGACTCGGTGACCTCATAGATAAAGTCGGTATAGATCTTTC
>NW_028234422.1:874433-876933 GCF_977035675.1 Penaeus japonicus
CGACAACAGACACTCCCATCATTATTGGTACCCATTTGTGAAATTATCCCTATATAAATAACACCCTGACACATAAACCCACCCTGAAACTTTCTCTAGCAATGTGATAAGGCAAGGTATGATGCTTCCTCAGACGCAGGAATGCGGAAAGAAGGCATCCGTCACAACAACTTCAATACCCTTCCATCCCGATCTCTCAACCCCTACCCATGACCAATATACATACCAGCCTTTCCCCTTTGCATCCCCCTACCCTTACCAGAATGTCCACTACCTCCGCGCTACAAAATGAACAGACACAAAACTACTCACCCCTACAGCCTCCATGGCAGTAGCTTCTAGCTTCTAGCCGGTGCCACACAAGCGTTTGTCCAGCAACAACGCAGATACGTCAACAACCAGTATAAGGAACGAAGCTTCTACACAGGTAACCCCCAGAAGAAGCTACATTAGAAACAGTAAAAGGAAACACAAAGAAAAACATTTTCCACCTAACCGCAATTTGGAAGATACAACACATCACCACGTGTCTAGAGTCCCCGCCAACCCTGCCACCCCTGCTATTCTACAAGCGCCACTACGTAGCGGAAATACATCAATCCCATCAACATGAGGAGGGTTTTGTCACCGTTACCTCAAGAAAATAAAAAAGAAAAAAGAGGGAGGAACGTAATTCACCGAATCCCTTGCAAAGTGCCGAACTTCCTAAGGTAGTGTACTTATATATTATGAGCAGTCATTCAGTAGATATTTCACATCATATCTAATGTAAATGCTTCTAAAACAAAAATGACACATGATTACTACTCTAGCTACATAGTTTCCATGATGGGCAAAGGGATAAATCCCGACGTGTTCCCCAATATTGTAAAAGTGTTACTTATAGAAACAAATACAGAAGTGAGCAGAATGATTGACGCTAAATAATTGGTTGCTAAACTGTTAAGAAATTCGGCGGTTAGATCACATAAGACATCAGAATAGAGCATAGCGTCTCCTCGGTCACTTTGATGAAATTGAAATGATAATTAAGGAGAGAAATATTGATATTCCTTGTTAGTGAAACCTGGCTTCAACCAGAAATATCAAGCGATTTCATCAAAAGTCCACACTTTCATATTTACATGTGATGTCGAAGAGGGGGAGTTTGCATATATGTAGGAGATAACCTTAACTCTAACAAGATCTCCTCTACAAATGTAAATAATATAGCACAGAGGATATCTGGGTAATTGTAGGAAGTAGTATGCATCCTTCCTTACCTATAGACACCCTCATGCCACCGCAGAATCGTTCGACTATCTTGAAAGCGTTTCTAGAGGTGTTGATGATCTAAATAATCAACTAGGAAGAATGAATTAGAATAACTTATAAACAAGCCTCATTCACATTAGATACCAAAATAACAGACTCGATATCATTCTGCATGCAGATGTTATCCCATGCCAAATTGCTGATCATGAGCTTTTAACTATGACTTTTATTATGCAGAATGCAAAGCGAGAATCAGTTATAAGAACTCGTAATTTAACGCATTATGACCCTCAATCATTTTGCCAACTTATTATAGCCCATGAATAAAATTCTCAGAGATTTTATTAACAAATGAAGTTGACAAACAGGATATTATTATAACGAATGTAAAAAAGAATGCCAAAGATGCCTCCGCTCCTTATAAAACAAAAACGATTAGACGTCCTCTTGTTCCCTTCATAAACAGCGATAATAAGAGAGCCATAAGTGATAGGAATGATACCCACAGACCTTTCAAGATAAACATATTTGATATTATCCTTCAGGTTGAATATAAACAAGAAAATATAAAGACACTCATCCAATGTGCAAAAACAAATAATTTTAGAAGCAAGGTTAATGAATGTTGTCACAACTTTGCCGAAACATGAAAACTGGTAAATACCTTAGTGCCTGGTAAGAAACATTTGCATAAATTCCAGAAATATCACAGAATATTTCAATGACTTCTTTTCAGAAATCATCAGACTCACCAATGAATAGACAACCGCCTCCACATTTCCACAAAACAGAACTGGAATAAGGCTTACAACAAAAACTTTCAGACCGCAACCAATAAGAATTGAAACAACCATATTAAAGATGAAACACTTGCGAGAAACATATTGTCTAGGAGCGGTTGGTATTACTTATCGATTCATAATGGATAGTTTACCTATAATCGCGTACTATCTGTCAACCATCATAAATACTATAAGTGCTATCACCGGTACTTATCCATCCCTTTGGAAACATGACATCCTAACATATATTTTCAAATCAGGAGATAGAGATGAGATAATTGAATATTGCCTCATTACTTTACTCCCACTAACACCATAAGTTCTTAGGAAATAGGAAATCAATTAACAGCATTCCTGGAGGCGAATAACCTTTAAAATTTAAGATTTAGAAATAAGCTATCCCCTGAAAAAAAAAAACTAGAAATCACAAAAGAAATTTCTAACAGCATAGGCAATAACTAATT
>NW_028234422.1:886933-894433 GCF_977035675.1 Penaeus japonicus
ACGTTCGAATCTCTATTCCACGAACGTCCCCGCTCGACGATGTCCTTGCCTTCCTGCAGAGGAATCTTCTCCCTGAAGGACCCCCCCTTCCACTGCCTACTGACGTCTTTCTTCAGCTATTCCGTCTGTGTTGTGGATTCCCAACTCCTTTTCTTTCGAAGGACGTTTCTACTCTCAGACCTTCGGTGTCGCCATGGGCTCTCCCACTATTCTCCCTGTCTTTTGGCCAACCTGTTTTTCATGGAGTACTTCGAGGCTGAGCTTCTTCTGCCCATCTCCCTTCGCCTGCTATTTGGCTGCTGAGATACGTCGACGACCCGGTGGTTTTTATTTTCTTTGCCTCTATGGCCCCATGATCCTGCTCTCTTCCCGGACTTCCTGGATAAGCTGAATTCTCCTCTCTCGCGTCCATTCGTTTTCAAGGTTGAATGGGAGGTTGACGATCAGCTCCCCTTCTTGGACACCTTAAATCCACCCGCTCAGGTGACTCCTTTCTCTTTTTCAGGCGTATAGAAAACCCATGCACAGCGGGATGTATATAACACTTCTTCTCTCTACCACCCTCTCCATGTTAAGAGAGGTGTCGCCACCTCTCTCTTTCACCGTGCTCTCCGCATATGTGACCCACAGCACCTGGATGAAGAGGATCGATTTTCTAACGGGTCGATCCTTCGGCAAGCTGGGGTACCCTCGCTTCGTCGCTTGACGCCGCGCTCTCCAACGCCCCACCGTACCTCTACCAGGATCCCGCTCCCCAGAGAGACTTCTCACCTGCCTGTCTCAGCCTTCCTTATTTGTACCGAGGAATATCCACTCTCTTTCTATCGCACGCTGGCACCCTCTCGCCAACTACAGGCTCACCTTTCGGCCAGGTTAACACCACCACCGCCGCAACCCTGGTCACACAACGGCCTCCTTCGTCTGCCAAGAATAGGCACCTATGGCCATCCCCTGCGCCTCCTGTGAGGAAGCAATACTTCGGGGAGACTGGCGCTTTGTCTCAAACAAACCGTGGTCCCAACACAGTTACGGGGCCGTAATTCCAAGGGGACACAACCAACAACGCTCTCTTTTCTGCCACCAAATGGGACACAGGACATCGCATTCAGATTGGTCATCTGCCCGCATCCTGGTTCCCTTCCGCTGATGTCCGATGCCCGCAGATTGGTGAATCTTCTTTCATTAACAGGCTGCCGAATTTCGAATCTTAACAGTGGTTTTTCTCCTGCTGACGGTCTTCTATCCTCCCACATTCCTCCGCTGTTACCTTACCCCGGAAACCCTTCACTATAGACCCGCCGGGCCCTATGAATGACATGGACAATGCCGCCGGTTCCGTCGCTGTATCGCCGCCGTATCCGTATCCGTTCTCTCCTGTCCTCGCATTGACCTTCTTGTAACCGTTTTTATCCCCCCTTTACCATTTTTATATACCCTCTTGTCTCTTCCCCTCCTCAACCTGAAGATGGGATCTCAGATGGATCTTGAAACTGTTGTCTCATTTCCTATAATCGTTTTGTGTATAGTGGTTTATCTGGCCATTTATCAACACGGAAGAGTGGTTTTTGCAAGTCCACATAAGAAATATATATATATTATAAATATAGTATATATATATAAAGATATATATATATATATAGATAAATATGCATATCTACATAGATATAATTTATATATATATATTTATAATCTATATATATATATATATATATATATATATACTTGTATAGTATCATATGTATATGCATATATATATATATAAATTATATATATAATATATATATATATATATATATATAAATAAATATTTAATATATAAATATAAATATAGATTTAATATATATATCTATATATATATTGTGTGTGGTGAGTGTGTGTGAGTGTGTGTGTGTGTGCATATATAGATGATATAGATAAATATATAACAATATAATATCAATATATATATATATTATATATATATATATATGAATATATAATATAGATAGATAGAATAGATAGATAGATAATAAATATTTTATATATATATATATATATAATATATATATATATATATATATATATAGTATATGTATGTATAAATGTATATATATATATATATTTTATATATATATATATAATATATAAATATATATAATACATATACATAGATATATATATATATATATATGATATAAATATAAATATTTTATATAAATATATATAATATACATATATATATAATATATATTATATATATATATTATATATTATATATATATAAATAAATATATGTACATGTATAACATACATATATATATATATATATATATATATTATATAAAGATATAAATATATATATATATATATAGATAAACTTTATAGTGGTTGTGGTGTGTGTATGTATGTGTGTGTTTGTACATATATATATTTATATAAAATATATATATATATATATATATATATATAAATAATATATATATATACATATATATAATATATAAAGATATATATGATACCCACCATATAATATATATAATAAAATATATATATAATATATATATATATAAATATAATACAATATATATATAAATATAAATATAAATATATATATATAAATATACATATAGTATATCTATATATGAAGTATCTATCTATCTAGCTATCTATCTATATATATATATATATATATAAATATATAAATAAATATAGATATATTTATATAATATATATATATATATATATTATAAATGTAAATATATATTATATATATATGTATAAATATAATATATAATATATATAAAATATATATATATATAAATAATTATATATATATATAATTATATATATTATAGATATACATATTTAATATACATACCATAAAAACTAATTTATCTATCGATTATCTAGCTATCTAACAATCTATCTATCTATGCAAACTATATATATACAGACACACACAACACACATACACACACACACACACCCACACATATAAATATATATATAAATATATCTAAATATATATATAAAATTTTAATTTAATATATATATATATATATAATATATATCTATATATGTATACATATATATATGTATTCATATATATATATATATATATATATATATATATATATATATATATATATAAATATATAACGGGGGGGGGAGGGGGGTGGGGTGGTTTTGGGGGTTGGGGAGTATTTTTTTTATTTATTTTTTTGTTTTATATATTTAATAGATTTAATTGTATGATTGTTTGTTAGTTAGTTTTTTGAATTGTATTGATTTTATTTATTTGAGTTATGGGTGTGTATTTTATAGTGTTTATTATATTTATTATTATATTATATCTATATTATAGATATATATAATATATATTTATATACATATATATATATATATATATAATATATATATATTTATATATATATATATATATAATATATATATTTATGCATATGTAATATATATATATATATATAATATATATATATCAAATTTATATATATATAATATATATATAAATATATATATATATATATGTATATATATATATATATATATATATATAAATATTTAATATATAAATATCATATAATATTATAAATGTATATATCTATACATATATAATATGTATGTATTATATATATATATATATATATATATATATAACAAATAAATATATAATATATATATATATATATATAATATTAATGTATAAATATAAATAAGTCTATATATATATATATATATATAATATATATTATATAATAGAGAGAGAGAGAGAGAGATAGAGAGAGAGAGACGGCAGAAGAGAGAGAGAGAGCAAGAGAAGCGAGAAGAGATACATTATATATTATAGATATAGTATATATTATATATTATATATATATATAATTATATATGAGAGCAGAGAAAGAGAGGAGAGAAGAGAGTGAGAGATAGAAGATAGAGAGGAGAGAGAGATGAGATGAAGAGAGTAGAGAGAGAGAGAATGTATTAAATATATAATTTTATTACATATATATATAAATATATATATATATAATATATATATATATATATATATATATATATATACATATATTATAGATAGATAGTATGAGATATATAGATATAGATTATATATAATATAATAATAGATATA
The DNA here is from genome assembly GCF_977035675.1 of Penaeus japonicus. NCBI lineage: Eukaryota > Metazoa > Arthropoda > Malacostraca > Decapoda > Penaeidae > Penaeus > Penaeus japonicus. The sequence goes on from NW_028234422.1 coordinate 891,063, forward strand.
TATTATATTATAATAAATAAATAGATATATATATATATAATATATATATATATATATATATATATATATATATATATTTTATATATATATATGTGTATATGTGTGTATTGTGTGTTGTGTGTAATGTTGTGTATATGTGTTGTGTGTGTGTGTGATATAAATTTTATAATATAGATAGATAGATAGAGAGTAATAGATAGATTGATTGATAGTTAGATAATAATGTATATATAAAATATTATATATATTATATATATATATATATATATGTATATAAATATATATATATATATATATATATATATATATATATATATATATATTATATATATATAATATCTATCTATTATATTATATATATATATATATATATTTATATATATATTTTTTATTTATTATATATATATGTATATATTTACATATATATATATTTATATATATTATATATATAATATATATATATTATATATATATACATATATTATACATATATATATATACATATTTTATATTATATATATATTATATATATTATATATTATATTATATATTATATATATATATATATTATATATATATATTTTATATTATATGTATGTATATATATGTTTATATATTTATATGTATATATATGTATATATATATATATATATAGGTATATATATATATATATATATATAGATATATTACTATATATATATATATATATTTTATATATATATATATATATATATATATTCATATATATATTTATATGTTTTATATGTATATATATACATATATAGTAAAATATATATATATATATATATATATATATTTAAAATATATATATATATATATATATATATATATATATATATTTATATATATTACATATGTACATATACTATATATATAATATATATATATTTATATATATATACATATGTACATATACATATATATATATATATATGTATATATATATATGCGCGCGCGCGCGTGTGTGTGTGTGTGATGCCGTACCGGGTTCTCAGCAACAAAGAACCTAGAAACATCCTTTGCGACCGCCTCCAACTGGTCGAGGCTTCTGCTTCTACTTCTAGGCAACTGACGTCGATCATCCGTCTGTCTGAGAAGCTCTCCGACACCTTCCTCCCGACAATATCCGCATCCTTTATTGCTACATCTTACTATATCTTTATTGCTACATCTCTGGGGACAGTCCTTCCTCACGTATTTCCTGAGGACGGATGGTGATTTTCGTCGACGAGCTAGTTCTGAATATTACTCACTATTTACTCTTGAGGATAGGGATATCCTAGCCCGAGGAGTACCTTGCGGTGTGTCCATCGGATGCGTCTAGACAGTTCGATGCTCTTTGGTTAGTAAAGCACCTTTTATGTTATATCTATATAACATATTTCTCCTCCAAAAAATAGCGCAAACCCTCCCAAGGCGCCAATACCTGCATTGCGTCACACCACAAGGGATCATAGGGTCTCATTAACATCGTCAAGAGGACCCCATCCCTCTTCTCTTTTTTTTCTCCTTTCTTTTTTTCAAACGAAGCGACATTGATTTTTCTCGATGGCGCAGTAAGTGGAATGCGAGGTGTGTGTGTTGGCGGTGAGCATATTTGGACACGGCGATATTGCTTACGGAGTGATGTTCCTTTCCTGGTGTTCTTATTCAAGAGTAAATCCTCCATCTTGAAAAAAAAAAATCCTTTTTGCTTGAGCAGGAAAAGAAAAAAAAAGTGTTAGGGATTCACTAATAAACTTACCGTTGTACTCACAGAAGGAATTTTTGCCTTTTAGATTATCACATTGAATTGCACGCACGCACAGTACACTAGTGAGGAGCGAGGGTGTGGCATTTGGGCGTGCCTTTGGGCTCGTGAACATCATCTTTAGTTTAAGGACAATTTGGACGACTGCTCAGCTTGATAGTTGTGTGTGCGCAATCATGATGCACACCTGCTTTGTTTACATACAGTGGTATACATACATGCTTGTATTACTCACATACAGTTGTGTACCTATGCACGTGCGTGTGCACGCGTGTGTACTTGCATTATTAACATATATCTATACACTCGCACACTTCCATTTTTAACAGGCAGTTTTACAAACATAACAGCATTTCTCAAATATATTTGAATAGCCAGACATTATTGCATTGCTCACATACAATTGAGCGCACGCACGTACTTGCATTCTTCGCACATACAAGCAGTCAAACGCGTTTTTCTGCTGGTGAAATTCAATTCTGCATATATAGACACACCTGTACACATAACTGCATTTTAGCATATATAGGATAAAGTGTTCGATCTCCATATCGATAATAATGTAATTAAGTAGTACAAAAGTGTGTGCATGATGAAGCATTCAAATAATGAAATGCATGCTACTGCAACGCTCAACTAATGTAGATATCTTGGTACAAATTAGAAACCATCAACAGCATATCATATACTTGCTGCTGTTATGTTTATTGAAAAATAAGAATATCCTCTGACCTGAGTATAACCTCTCTGGTTGTTTACGTATCAGCCTGGTATTATTCTAGGAAAACTATGGTACTATATATCGAAATGTGATACATGCGAACATAACAACGGTATTGACCGTGACTGATAATCCAGTCATTATATGTTAACGCGATAATCTTTAATTTATTGATAAAACTTGTATAAACAAACTCGAAAGGTTAATATGGCATTATTGACTACCGTCGAAGTCTTTAATTTATCGATAAGGCATGTATAGACTCTATATATTCGATCTTCCTTTTGTATTTTTTTTTTTTTTTTTTTTTAATCTTCATATATTGCACTTCTGTCCTAAATGCAAGCGTTAATAATGCCTTTACCTCTTCTTAAATTACGTTTTTCTTTCTTTAATCCTCTACTGTACATTTTTCTCTTATGCATCAGTTCCCTTTTGTTTACTTTTTCATAGAGTTTTGTTCCTGTTTATTCGTTTATCATCTATATCTTTTACATTGACAGTAGTAACTCTATTCAGTCTTGCTCAGTTATCATTTTTCATGTTATTACTAATGTCTCTCTGGTTTTGTTCTTTTCTCTTCCTACCCATTTTCAGTTCACGTTGTTATCTATAATGTAATACTTGAACAATAGTAAACTACATAAACTCTCTCCCTTTTTCTTACTTCTTCCACTCTCTCTTTCTTTTCCAATCTTGTTCTAAATCTCCCCTTTCTTCAATTGTATGTGTGCATGTCTGTTTGTGTGGATGTTTATGTAAATAACTGTATGTGGCCATATACTTTCTTTTTTTTATTACTTTTTCATATCAACGCCACTTCAAAGTCTTATTTATGAAAATTTTCCAATTTCACTGATTTTGTGTTTTCACAAAACA
>NW_028234422.1:901933-904433 GCF_977035675.1 Penaeus japonicus
ATATATATTAAATATTATATTTATTTATAAATAAATATATTAAAAATATATTAAATTTTACATTTGTATACATAACTTATATATATTTATTATTATATATATTTATATTTATATATATATATATATATATATATATATATAAATTACATATAATATATATCTTATATATATATAATATATATATTTAAATATATATTATATATTTATAATATATAATATTCTATATATATATATTTATATATATAGTCTAATAAAAACGCACGTACACCACACAAAACCACCACACACACATTTATATATTATATTATATTATTATAATATTCTATTATCTATAATATATATATATATTATATTTAATTTATTTATTATATATTTATTTATTTATTTATATTATATATATATATATGTATATTATTTATATATATTACATATATATTACATGTTTTGTATATAGATATACATTTACATATACTATTATATTATATATATATATATATATATTTATGATATATATATATACATATATTGGCACACACACACACACACTCACACACCAACAACAAACACACACACACACACTTCCAAACACATACACAAACACACACACCGCACACACTCACCCACCACACTTCACACACAGACATATATATATAATATATATATATAGATATATATATATAGAGATACTATATATAGATTATATGATCTATATATATATATGTGTGTGTGGGGGGGTGGGGGTGGGGATATGTGTGAGTGATGGATGTATATATGGTGTGTGCTTAGTGTGTGCAGAATATATATATAGTATATAGTATTCAGATCATATATGTTATAAATAGTGATGTTTTTATATATATACATATTATATATTATATATATATATATATATATATATATATATTGAGAGGATATTATATATTATATAGGAGATATATTTATATATATTGCGTTAGCAATCACAAACCACACACACACACACACACACACACACCCCACACACAAACACCATATTATTAGATAGATTTATATATTATTTAATATATATATATATATATAATAATTATATATAAATATATATGTATTAATATATACATATATATATATTAGTATATATATAGATTAATATATATATATATAAATATATATATACATATATATTATATATGATATATATATGTATGTATATATGTATATATAGAGATCTATATTAGTATACACAACCAATCCACACCCACACACACAGACACACACAGAGACACACACACACACACACACCATCTTTTATATTAGTATATATATATCTATATGGATTGCATATATATATATATATATATATATATAATAAGAATATATAAATCTATAGTATATATAAATATATATATATATCTGGATATATATATATGAATATATATTTTCATATATATATATATATATATAGATATATATATATATATATAATATATATATATATATATTTACACCTCACACACCACCACCACACACACACCCACAAACACACACCACATACACACACACACACCACACACACACATAACTAAATAATATTATATGATATATATATATTATATATTATTTATATATATATATATATATTTATATAACTATATTTATTATACATTTAGATATGTCTAATGATATATATTATACCATCGTAAATTATATATATATATAATATGTATATAGTATATATATATATATTATATTATATATATTATAATATAAATATGTATATTATATAGATATCATATGTATATATAGTATATATATATATATCTATATATTATACATTATATAATATATATATATATATATATATATATATATATATATATATATATATATACATCATATATACATACATCACACACCAGACACCACACACACACACAAAACACACACATAAACGCATTCCACAACACAACAATCACACACACACACCACACACACACACACACACACACAAACCACACACACCATTATATATATATATTATATATTATATATATATATAATTATGTTATATATAATATATATATATATATCTAATTATATATATATATTAGATATATATATATATATATATATATATATATATATGCATATGTGTGTGTGTGGTGTGTGTTGTGTGTGTGTGTAGTATTAATGATATATAGAATATATATATATATATATATATATATATATATATATATATATACATATACATGTATATATAGGTATATATATATTTATATTATATCTATGTATATTATATATAGATATATAATTTATATAGAGTATATATATATATATATATTTATATAATTATATATATATATATACCATATATAATATATAGATATATTTATATATATATATATTTATATGTATGCATGTGTGCATGTTATATATAGATTTCTTAAAATGTTTGTGATTTATATATATTTATATATATATATATATATTAGATATAAATATATATATATAATTATTTTAT
>NW_028234422.1:956933-961933 GCF_977035675.1 Penaeus japonicus
TTACATTACTATTATGCCTTCCTTAAAAACACAAAATATGTTCATCTGAAAAATTAGGCTTATGAGTCAAAAGCTTAGGCAATGATATCTGGAATCTCTTTCGGCAGGGGGTGCGTGTGTCAGTCCCCGCCCAAAACCGAATTGTTGGCCAAAACTCGCTGCCGGCAGTGAACGCGCCTCCCTCTCATTATATCTGAATCTTAGCATTAAGGAAATATTAAATTCTAGAATTTTGTCTGCAACAGATGAAGTCTCATATTTTATCTCATTTTTACCTTATATTTACATTCGAACACTCAAGATTATCCTTAATTTTCAATTGAAATGAATATCCTCATCAAAGTGCTAAAAGTACAAAATGTTTTTTTTTTTTTTTTTTTTTTTTTTTTGTAATTATTAATACTGAATGATAAAGAAAAGGCGGACTAAACAATTAAAAAAAAGTTATTTCGTAAGTATCTCAAAGCTGCCAAATAAGTGTCAAAGGTTACTATTAAAGTCAACAAAAATGCTCCAAAATGTCATTAAGTATCCTAATTTCATGAAATGGCTATGAATTGCAATGATTTACTCATGAAGTGTTATGAAGTGCCTATGATGTACAAGTAAAGTGTCATGCAATACCAACGAAGAGTAATAAAGTGCCAGTGTCGTGTTAAAGAGTATCATAAATGACATAAATTAACATAAAGTATAATAAAGTTCCCTTAGAATATAATAAAGTGATTGTAAATGTCATAAAATGGCTATGTAGTGTCATTAATTGTCATAAAGTGCCCTTCCCGTGTTGGTTTCCAATTCCGATCTGATAAGTGGCAATTTTGAAATCAAGTTCGTAATCACAGGGAGTTACTGAAACGTGTTTGGGATGCTGTACTAATTAACCAGAGATTGCAGTCATTTTGGTGTAAATAGGGAAATGTGAGAGAGACTGGGAGAACGATGGCTGTATATGTTTATGTGGCTCGTTGTGCGTGTGTTTCTATATTCAGTATGTATGTTTTTAATCGAATTCATATGGGACAATGCCTTTGCTTACTTCAGACGTGTTCATGAATCTTCATATCTGTTTAGTGACGTTTCGCGATGAAGAAACACACACTAGCCGTGAGTGGGTGCAATTCTATCCTGCATTTGCTTTGTCGATTCATACATTTCGTAACGCTATCGCAAAGTTAGGCTATACTAAAAACAGGCACCTGCTAACTCCATCTACTTCCGTTCAAGTTTTATTGATTTGCCTGTGACTTGATTATTAACTTGTTTAAGTTACTTATTACGTTATGATAAAAAAGATATATGAACCAGTGTAACTGATGCCTAGTCTAGGTCATGTAAAAGTGAGTGTTTGGTATCAAGTAGGGTGTACTTGGCAAATTTAGTAACTGAAATATAAAAATGTTTTTTTTAGAGCAAACCAATTTATTTCTTTATGCATCCTGACTTCATCACTGACCTTTATTTGGATCTTTTCTGTAGCTTCCTTCCCAATATGGTGTAATATTGGTAATGGTATTGATGAAAGCATAAGCATGATTTCCATAAACTACTTAAACATATGATCATGTTCAAGATAAAGGCTTTCTAATACCGCGGTAGTTATGACACCGGGGATCTCCTGTCCGATCCCTTTGTGGAAGGCCTCTGTCAGTGTAGCAAGGTATGCAAGTCAGTTTTAATGCAATTCTGTAGTTTTTTTTTCTTTTTTTTTTTTCTTTTTTTTTTTTCTTCTTCTTTTTTTGTGAGGTCAGGATCTGTAACTTTGCTCCGAGACAGATCCAAGAATTCCCATAAGTTTCTTTTTCTACTCCTCTCTGTTCTCTCTTCAAGAAACGATATTGCCAGCGATGCTTCTTTTAGTTTTCTATCCATTTCAGTAATTGGAGACCACTGGAGTCTACACATCAGTGCGGGAAAGGATTCCAGGGGAATCTAATTGTTGGTATTATCAAACCAAACAAAAACTTACTTGGGGTCAACAGACAGTACTAGCATGCCGTGCACGAATTTCACTACATCGTACTAATGTTTCATGATTACACATGAAAGTCTCTGATGTTACATATATAGATAGATTTTCACTCTTATTTTTTTCGTAATTACAAGAAACTACGGATTGAAAGTTTTAGAAAGGACTTGAAAAAATGAAAATAGTGGTGTTCCATGTCTCGTTTGCAGAGTAAAAGTGTGTGGGGTGTGGGGGAGGCGATGACATATATATACACAAATATCAAAATTTTAAACATACCAACAAACAGGGCTACAGTAAGAGAAAAAAATAATCTAAACGATTTACAGTCCCCCTTAAATGGCTCTTGTGTTCCATGATAACATAAATTGATAGGTGTTACTTGTTCCTTTTTAGAAGAAATTGAAATGTCATATATACCATCCCATATTTAGAATTACCATAAGTTATTTTATAATATGTTACGCTACCATTTCTTCACTACGTTACAACCCGTTTATGTATATGTGTGCGTGTGGGTGTTTATGTGTGTGTGTGTGCATCTATATCTATCTAACCATCTATATGTATCTTTACACACATATGCATATATATTAATTAATATATGCATATGCACACACACACACACACACACACACACACACACACACACACACACACACACACATATATATATATATATATATATATATATATATATATATATATATATATATATATATATATATATATATTTATATATGCGTTTCGACGGAGGTCTTGCGTGTTTGGATATTCAGATATTCATATATATGTATAAATATGTTTATACATACATACATACACACACACACATATATATTTATATATAAGTATATATATATATATATATATATATATATATATTTATATATATATATACATATATATATATATATCTGTGTGTGTGTGTGTGCATATATATGTATAAGTATATATATATATATATATGTATATATATATATATATATATATATATATATATATATATATATATATATATATATGTGTGTGTGTGTGTGTGTGTGTGTGTGTGTGTGTGTGTGTCTGTGTCTGTGTGTGTGTGTGTATGTGCCTTCAGTTTGCTTATCATTTATGAATGTGTATATACATAAAAAATACTTTATAATAATATATCATGATAAAGCAGTCTTAAATTTGCCTCTATGAATTATCTGCTTAGAAGGGCAATCACTGTCTTGATTATTATTGATTGATATTTTTACATTACTATTATGCCTTCCTTAAAAACACAAAATATGTTCATCTGAAAAATTAGGCTTATGAGTCAAAAGCTTAGGCAATGATATCTGGAATCTCTTTCGGCAGGGGGTGAGTGTGTCAGTCCCCGCCCAAAACCGAATTGTTGGCCAAAACTCGCTGCCGGCAGTGAACGCGCCTCCCTCTCATTATATATGAATCTTAGCATTAAGGAAATATTAAATTCTAGAATTTTGTCTGCAACAGATGAAGTCTCATATTTTAACTCATTTTTACCTTATATTTACATTCGAACACTCAAGATTATCCTTAATTTTCAATTGAAATGAATATCCTCATCAAAGTGCTAAAAGTACAAAATGTTTTTTTCTTTTTTTTTTCTTTTTTTTTTGTAATTATTAATACTGAATGATAAAGAAAAGGCGGACTAAACAATTAAAAAAAAGTTATTTCGTAAGTATCGCAAAGCTGCCAAATAAGTGTCAAAGGTTACTATTAAAGTCAACAAAAATGCTCCAAAATGTCATTAAGTATCCTAATTTCATGAAATGGCTATGAATTGCAATGATTTACTCATGAAGTGTTATGAAGTGCCTATGATGTACAAGTAAAGTGTCATGCAATACCAACGAAGAGTATTAAAGTGCCAGTGTCGTGTTAAAGAGTATCATAAATGACATAAATTAACATAAAGTATAATGAAGTTCCCTTAGAATATAATAAAGTGATTGTAAATGTCATAAAATGGCTATGTAGTGTCATTAATTGTCATAAAGTGCCCTTCCCGTGTTGGTTTCCAATTCCGATCTGATAAGTGGCAATTTTGAAATCAAGTTCGTAATCACAGGGAGTTACTGAAACGTGTTTGGGATGCTGTACTAATTAACCAGAGATTGCAGTCATTTTGGTGTAAATAGGGAAATGTGAGAGAGACTGGGAGAACGATGGCTGTATATGTTTATGTGGCTCGTTGTGCGTGTGTTTCTATATTCAGTATGTATGTTTTTAATCGAATTCATATGGGACAATGCCTTTGCTTACTTCAGACGTGTTCATGAATCTTCATATCTGTTTAGTGACGTTTCGCGATGAAGAAACACACACTAGCCGTGAGTGGGTGCAATTCTATCCTGCATTTGCTTTGTCGATTCATACATTTCGTAACGCTATCGCAAAGTTAGGCTATACTAAAAACAGGCACCTGCTAACTCCATCTACTTCCGTTCAAGTTTTATTGATTTGCCTGTGACTTGATTATTAACTTGTTTAAGTTACTTATTACGTTATGATAAAAAAGATATATGAACCAGTGTAACTGATGCCTAGTCTAGGTCATGTAAAAGTGAGTGTTTGGTATCAAGTAGGGTGTACTTGGCAAATTTAGTAACTGAAATATAAAAGTGTTTTTTTAGAGCTAACCAATTTATTTCTTTATGCATCCTGACTTCATCACTGACCTTTATTTGGATCTTTTCTGTAGCTTCCTTCCCAATATGGTGTAATATTGGTAATGGTATTGATGAAAGCATAAGCATGATTTCCATAAACTACTTAGACATATGATCATGTTCAAGATAAAGGCTTTCTAATACCGCGGTAGTTATGACACCGGGGATCTCCTGTCCGATCCCTTTGTGGAAGGCCTCTGTCAGTGTAGCAAGGTATGCAAGTCAGTTTTAATGCAATTCTGTAGTTTTTTTTTCTTTTCTTTTTTTCTTTTTTTTTTTCTTCTTTTTTTGTGAGGTCAGGATCTGTAACTTTGCTCCGAGACAGATCCAAGAATTCCCATAAG
>NW_028234422.1:994433-1001933 GCF_977035675.1 Penaeus japonicus
TTTGAACTATTTCGTTGGTAATGGAAAAATCTTTGCCATCTCCTTTTCTTTAAGACTTACATTAGGCGTTTTGTGCTACATAATTCCAAATTTTTATTTCAAACTTACCGAACAGGAGTACCTCATTCGGTCCCTCATTCGGTCCATGATAGTGTGCGAGAGTGAGTGCGTGTGTAATAACAAGTAACAGTAAAAAACAGTAATGACAGCGGCGGCAATAAATATTACAGTTACCACCGCCAACAGTGTTACTACTGCAAATGCAATTACTTGTATAATCATTCTTGATGCTACAATTGCCCAAATCAATATAACTATTGTAATCATTATCATAATCATCATTATCTTTATTGTTAGATTATCACAGATAATATCGTTATTATCATCATCGTTATCATTATTATTATCAATATAATCGTCATTATTACTATTATTTTATTTCCTTATCATCATTCTTATCTTTATTGCTGCTAATATTATCGTTATCATTATTATAATCATTACCATGACTGATGTTCTTTTTCTCATCTTTATCATCATTAATATTATCATTATGAGGAGGGTAATTATTATTATCATTATTATTATTATCATAATTATGATTAATCAATACAATCATCATTATCTTGATCATTATCATTATTCTCTATGATGATATGGATGATAATGATGATCATGATCCCCTCTATATCAATGATTATATAGCAACTGTAAATACTGTAATAAAGCATGATAACGATAATAGTATTTGTATACAATTCAGTGTAATGACAATGATAATTATGATGATAATTGAACATTGATAATCATAAGGGATAGTCCTTACTGACCATGATGAAAACAATAATGAAGATAATAACATTAATAACAATGATAAGCAAAAATAACTGATTAATTTGATAATAATGCTATAATAATGATAACACATCAGTTAACAAAATTATACATGACTAATATGCATATGGGAGTTGATGATAATGTCCAATGATGAAAAAATGAAAAATTAAAGATAAATATAGTAACTCAAGGATTAATAATAAAGGCAATGAGTCAGTAATATTGATTATAATGATAGATGATAAAAGATATTAAAAATGATGATAATGCTAAACTATAATAATGATACTTCTTTATAACAATAATGATAATTTACGATAATCAAGGCTATCTATCTACCTCTATATCGGGAGCTATAGTACTATATAGGTATTATACAGATGGGGTATGATAGATATATATGATATATACTAGCTATGGAGGTGTGTATAGGGAGCAGGGTTGTAGGTGACTATGGATACTGTTATACTATATATCCGTGTGTGTGTGTGTGTGTGTGGTGTGTGTGTTATATAGAGATATATATACTAATATATATTATACTATTATTATATATATGGATTATACTATATATAATAGTTACTATATTATATATTCCCTCTCCCTCTCTCCCTCTTTCTCCTCTTTCTCCCGACCCTCCCTCCCCTCTCTCATCTCGCTCTCCACACCTCCCTCCTCCTTCCTCTCTCAACCTCTCGCTCTACACTCCTCTCTTTCTCCTCTCCCTTCTCCCTCTCCGCCGCCCCATCCCCTCACCTCTCTCTCTCCTCACCCCTCTTAAACCCACCCTCACCGTCACCTCACTAGTCTCTTCTTTCTCAGAACACACACTATTCTCTTGCGCGACCCACATATGCAATGAATGCGGCTTACAGGAGTGCGGGCAGGCGGGCCAGCACGCACTGCCCGACTTAGACCAAAGTCGCCATGATCTCTTCCTGTGTTATCGACTTTTTGAAAAGATAACAACGAAGAAAGCTATCAGCAACCAACCTTTGATAAAACATGACAAATCTTCATGTTTGATCTTGTCCTAAAAAGCATCTCAGTTACATATAAATCACTATTTCCCTGCTTATGGGCGGAGAAACTGAAACGAATACGACCCGGTTTGTATTTTCCTGAAGAAGACACACATTAAATTGATACGAGAAGTGAAAAGTCGATGGTTTTACAACTTTACGAATAGAACTTTCACTTATCATCATTTTGTTACTTCTTATTGTTGTTGTTGTTCTTGCTAGAATTATCATAATCCTCTCATTTTCCAATTATCATCATCATTTTATCGTTATCATGACTAATGATTCTCAAACATTATCATCTATCCAATGATTATCTACATCATTGTGATCAATGGATTAAGTCTATTGTTAACATTATTATCATCATCATCACAAACATCATTCATTATCAATATCACTACCGACTGGAGCTGCAATAACACAACCATTATTATTACTACTTTCTATTATTAATCATGAATCATTGTTCAACTAACATTAATATCACTTTTATTATCCCTCATTTATCTTTCATCATCATTACCTTTTTACCATCCTCAATAATTATTCCTTTCTTGCTTTATCCTTATCTTTTTTAATCAGTCCATTAGTTGTTTCAAAAAAATCATTATTATCAGTCTTACACATTATTATTATCATTATGATATGTTGTTTATTGCTATTGTTACATTATAAGTGATCTATCATTATTCGTAGCACGGTCGGTGGGCGGTTCTCATCGGTGTGTATGAAAACGAATTGAGTGACTGAAGGTTGTGCTGTGTATGGCTTGCAGAGAGCCACTTTCGGATCCTCGTCAGCTGACGCTGTGAACCCGACAGACGGCTGTCGAGCGGTGTGCTGAACGCGAGCGCCAGCGATCGACTTTTTTCCACTTGGCTCCAATCCTCCGCACCTGATCACTTCTTTCATGTAACGTTGAAAGATTGCTCTTTGTATTGATTTTATACTATCGTGATTCTACGTACGTAAATTTTCTAAATTTTAATTTTCCTTTGGAAAAAATCGGAAATCGCATAATGCTACTCATTATCATATTTACTAATAATTATCCATAAGTCTCATTATTATTATTCATCATCATTATTATCATATTGCATATGATTGATCAAAAAATATACTTCTATTTATCATCTATCCTTATTTCATCATCATTCCCAATCACATTATTATGAATAATTGCAAATCTAATGTTACTATACACTGTTTATCCCTCATTTTCAACTACCTTATTATTATAATTCTCAGTGACTATCTACTATTATTACTACTTTTCTTTTCGAGATTAAACATTATCAATATCCTTACCTACTTAGCAGTAGTAATATTATAGTTATCTCTTAATCATTATCATCATTATCTATTCTTATCTTCATTTGCAGTTTATCATTCTTCATCATCTTAGTATTTATCAACCCATCATATAATTTTTTAATAATCATCGATTGCCAATTATCATTATTACAAGCTATCATCATTATCATTGTCATCCTTATCATAATCATTACATCGGTCATTTATGTTATCATTATCATTATTATTACCATTGTTACTTAGTAATCCATCATTCTTCTAACTAGCGCATTATTACCATTTTTTAATCATTATCTTTGTTTACTGTCCATCCATCATTAATTACTCACCCTCTCTCATCCTCTGCATGTTCACTATAAATATTCGTTTTTTTATTATTGTCTTCAAATTTCAATATTATTTTGCTGTTATTTATTGCTCCTTTTTGCCTCATTATTCATTATTGTTATTGCTCATTTACAACCTACTTATTAGCATAATGATTATGACTGCTTTCATCAATTGAACCATTATCATTCTTATAATAATCATCATCTATCATCATAATGGTCCATTATATATCCTATAGCCTATCTATCTTATCTATCTATCTATATTCGCCCATACTACTAATATATACATATATTATATATATACAATATATATATAATATACTATATATATATATATATAATCATATATATACTATATAGGATATATACCAATATATCACACACGACACACACACATACAAAACACACAACACCACACTACACACACACACACACACATATATATAACCTTAGATATATACTATTCTTAATATTGACTATGTATCATATATACTATATATATATATATGAATAAATAATATGCTCATATATACATATATACTATCTACATATATGTATATCGTATATATACTATCATATACTACTATAATATATATATATTACATATATATATATATACTATATATATGACATATATATATGTATATATCTATATTATATAGTACTATAATATACTATATATAGATACTATATATAATACTATATATATGTATATACATGATATGTATCAACTTATATACCATAATAGATCGACTATACATATATATATACATTAGATATCAACTTCATGTACAACACCACACACACACACACACACACTACATTCCACACATACACACAACACCACCACCCACACACACATAATATATATATATTATATATATATATATATACTATACTATATATATATATATATATATATCAACATATATATATATATATACTATATATATATATATAATTTATTCATATTATACATATATTATAAGTTATCTATATTCTTATATCTATATATTTATAATAATATATGAATGTATGTACAATACATACTGTAAACACACACACACATCACACACACACACGCTACACAACACACACACATATATCAATATATATATCATATATATAACTATACTATCTTATATATATACTATATATATTGAATATATATATGATATTACTGCAAGATATATATATACTATATAAATATATATATATTCATTTATAATATATATATATCATATATATATATATATATATTATATATCATATACTATATATATCATATCATATATATATTATATATATATATATATATCATATATATATATTTATATATTCATCACATATGTATATATTATAAATAATTATATGTATCATATATATATATACCTATATATATATCATATTATAATAATATATATATATATATAATTATATATATATATACGATATAGATAGATCATACGGCTTCATATTATAAACGTTATATCAAATGTCGTGTGTGTATATAATATATCATACTAATATATATATATATACTTATATCATATTATATATATATAGATATATACTACTATATACGTACTATTATATACATACACTCATATCACTCCTTTACCACTGGGCATGAAGTGAAGCTATCGAAAACTATTGTGCAAATTTCCCCTCGAGACGAGTCACTCACACCTTGAAGTGTCATGGGCAAGCGATGGCACATCGTTTTCATAAAACTACCACTACTATAGTGTGAGGGTTTCCGAGGCAAGTAACACTTTGGCTGAAGGCGATTGGCGAAGCAAGGGCGCGCTGAGGTCATGGCATAGCGAGGAGGAGGATGCACTTCACAGGAATGAGAAGGAGGAGGAAGCTAGCTAGGGAGGAGAGAGTGGTGTCTAAGAGAAAGCGTCTGAGAGAGCAGAGATGTGGAGAGGTGAGAGAAGAGTGTGTGCGTGTTATATATATGCAGTGTGTGTGTGCTATGTATACCTACATTATACGTGTATACTACATGTAACAATGTATATACATATGAGTATATGTCAAAAGTATATGTATATATATACATATATATATATATATCATATACTAATATACTATATATATTTATCCTTCATATATATAACTATATATATAATATATATATATATATATATATATAACCATATATGTATATAATATATGCAATATATATCATATATGTAATGTATGTATGTATGTATCTTCTCTCTCTATCTATTCTATGATGCTATCCTAACTATCACACACACTCTCTCTCTCCTCTCTGTTTCTCTCTCAATCTATCTATCTATCTCTAACTCTCCTTGTCCTCCGCTCGCTACACAACAACACACACACACAACACACACACACACACACACACACACACATATATATATATAATATATATTATATCATATATATATAACATATAGATATATATATCACATATATATCATATACATTTATATATATATATACTATATATATATAGTATATATATATATCATATATAATATATACTGTATCTTAATTATATATATATACTATATATTTCTATCATATATATATAGATTATATATATATATATATAAGATATATCTATATACTACAACATATAAATATATATATATAAAAGGATATATCTATAATATATAGAATAACATATATATATATATATATATATATATATATATAAATGCATCTATATATTCAATGTACTGTAACGGTATCTTTGCTCTCTCTCTCTCCTCGTCTCCCTCACACATTCTCTACGCCTCTCCCTCTCATATTCCCCTCTCCCCCTGCATCTCACTTAACATCCTTCCCTCATTCCTCATCCCTCGCTCTGCCTCGTCTCTCTTCATCTCTCTCTCTCCCTCTCGCTTCTATCTATCTATCTATCTATCTATCTATTCTATCTATCTATCTCTTCATCTCTTTCTCTATCTCATCTATCTATCTATCTATCTATCTATCTCTATCTCTCTCTCTCTGTGTCTTCTCTCTCCCTTCAATCTATCTATCTCTATCTCTCTCTACTCTCCCTCGCTCGCTATATATATGTATCTATATATATATATATATATATATATGATATATATATTATATATATTCTAGCGATATATATATATATATTTACTATATATATATAGTTATTATATTATATTTATATCTATAATCATATATATAAAATATATAAAAAATGTATATACTATACTATATATATACTACAACATATAAATTATATATATGTATATATATATATATATATATATATATAGATATATATATATATATATATATATAGTTAAATATAGGTTTATTATATATATACATATATTATAATTAATATTATTTAGATATATATATATATATGTATGTAGCTCTCTCTCTCTCTCTTCTCCCCTCTCTCTCTCTCTCCCTCTCTTCCTTCCATCTTCGCCTCCTCCTATCTCTCCTCTCTCTCTATCCCTCTCTGCTCCTTCTCCCCCTCACCTCCTCTCTCCTCTCTCTCCCCCCCACCCCTTTCTCTCTCCTCCTCACCGCTCCCTCTCCCTCTCTCTTCTCTAACCCCTCCCTCTCTCTCTCTCTCTCTCTCTCTCTCTCCTATCTATCTATCCTATCTATCTGTCTATCTCTCTCTCTCTCTCTCTCTCGTCGCACTCCTCTTTCTCTCTCCACCTCCCTCTTCCACACCTCCTCCTCGCCTCCATCATCATCCTAGCTCTCTCTCTTCTCCATTCCGTCTCTCTCCTCTCCCCCTTCATCCCCCCTCTCCTCCCTGTTCTCTCTCTCCTCTCTCTCTCATCTATCTATCTATCTATCTATCCTATCTATCTGTCTGTCTATCTACATCCACCTATCTCTCCTCTTTCTCTCTCGCCTCTCTCGGGAGCTTCTTTCTGCACAGGTTACAGTCGCCCGGCGGGGCGGCCGCGCGAAACCTTCCACTAGAGCTTCAACCGGTAACAACACGAGAAAACATTGGT
>NW_028234422.1:1016933-1018803 GCF_977035675.1 Penaeus japonicus
ATATTTTAAAACATATATACATTTACATACACATAATACATACATACATATATATATATATATATATATATAAAATTTTATATATATTAAAATAATCAAAACATATATATATTTTAAAATATAATATATTTAAGTATAAAATATATTTTAATATAAATATCATATCTATATTATATATATTATATACTATATACAAAAGATATATATAAAAATATATATTATATATATATATATATATATATTATGTATTTATAATATAATATAAAATTAATATATATATATATAAAATATAATATATAAAAAATTATATTTTATATAAAATATATTATATATATAATGAAAAATAAATATATATATATATTACATATATATACTACAATACATATAGTATATATAGTATTATATATAGGTTTTTCTATACTTACAGTATGTATCTACACCCTTCTTACTCCCCTTCTCATTGTCTCTTAATTATCTTTTTACCCTTTCATATAGTTTTTTCTTTATATGTTTTTTTCTTTATATAATATGCATTTTATATCTCTCTTTCAAACGTTTACTATAATTTTACCCTTTTTTCTTATTTATTAAAAATTTGTGTTTGTTGTGTCATGTCTATAAAGTGTTTTCACGTGTGCTATATTTTTTGTAGTTTAAAACGTGTGATTTCCGCGGGCGTGTGTGTGATGTAAATTGTGTATTTGTTTGTTTTTATGTCTATTTATATCGATTACTTTCCCCTAAAACCCCTAAACCCCTCGACAAGGCCAAAGCTCGTCACTTTCCCCCCTCCTCGCTGAGCAGCCCCCAAATATTCCGTGCTTTCTTTTTTCCCTTTTCTTTTTTTCTCTCTCTCGCTGCCCCACCACACAACACACACACACTTCTTTTCCCTCCCTCCTCCTTTCTTCTCTCTCTCCTCTCTCCCCTCTCTCTCTCTTTCCCCGCTGTACATAAAATTTTTTCCCCTTACCTTACCTCTCCCCCCAACCCCCTTTTCCCCCCACCACCCCTCTTTTTTATTCCTCCTGTATCCTAAAAAAGCCTTCCTCCACCCCCACCCCCCCCCCTTTCCCCCCCCTCGTCCAAACTTTATTCCCCCTTTTTTCCCGGCTTTTTTTATCCCCGCGAGAACCCCCAGCAATCCCCGTGTCACCGAACCCACAAACAGCTTCTGGGAAATGAGGATAATATCTGTACCATCCTTTGGGTTTTGGAAGGGTTTCGAGGAGGGGGGAGGGGAGGGGGAGAAGAGAGGGGGAGGGGGATAGGGAAATTTGGCGGAAGGGAAGGGAAGGTTAGGGAGAGATGAGGCAAGAGAGCGAGTGTGTGAAGTGAGAGGGGTAGGAATGGACTGAAGGATGCACGCATGCGAAAAGAGAAGAAAAAGAGAGAGAAAGAGAGAGAAAGAAAAGATAATAGATAGCGTGAGAGGGAGAGGAGAAAGAGGAGAGAGAGAGAGAAAGGAAAGAGAGAGAGAGATAGAGAGAGTAGAAGATAGAGAGAGAGAGAGACAAGACAGAGAAAAGAAACAGACAGACAGACCGACAGAGGAGAGAGAGAGAAAGAGATAGAGTGATAGATGGATAATAAATAGATAGAAAATATATATATATTTATAAGAGAGAGAGAAGAGAGAAAGAGAGAGGAGTTGATACATCACAAGGGGCCCTTTTTTAAGTTTGTAATGAAGCTTTTTTAAGGGGTAGGGGGGTGGGGGTTTGGGGGGGAGGATATTTTTACCACGCTGCTTTTGTTTTGCCTCTAAGGGACTTTCCAAAAGGGTGAATTCGTTTACTTTATCTTGAGGGTTGAATGGTGTTTCCTATCTTTGCTTATTTGGGGTGAGTCTTTACAGACGCCCCGCCGC